>NW_022631011.1:16548976-16826088 GCF_010015895.1 Lontra canadensis
CTCCTTCTCCTTCTCCTTCTCCTTCTCCTTCTCCTTCTCCTTCTCCTTCTCCTTCTTCTTCTTCTTCTTCTTCTTCTTCTTCTTCTTCTTCTTCTTCATCGTTATCATCATTTCCACAGCACCAAGTTTTGCTTTTCTCTGGAAATGTTCTAAAAGTTCCAAAGTTAGAGCACTTTACAGATGGCTAAGGAATTTCACATCCTCTTCCTCTTCATCTTCTGACTCAGCATCTTGCCCCACAGCTACTAAGTGCTTTCCACCGCTATGCACAGACCCTGAACAACATGTCAATCGTAAGACCACAGGTGGTGTTATTTCCAAGCACACAAGGGAAATCTTGGCTATACAGACATTTTCAAATTTTCCAGTGTGACTTGCATCGGACTGCCTTTGTACTTCATTGCCTTTGCTTCAACAATGTGTAATTCATCCTTTGCCCCAACCCCTAAAATGACTGTTCTTTAAGATAATTGGTGTTCATTTTCATCATTATCCACTTTAAAATGGTAATCTTTGTCAGCCTTTAGTTCACAACTGGAAAGTTAGATCTGGGGCCTCAGAGGGCTCATGTCCATGTCCATCAGCTCTCTCATGGGGCACTGGCACACCCATAGGAAGTTAAAGAAGGCAAATAGAGATAAACTACTACTATGCCAGAAAAGAGCCAAGCAGAGCAAACAGAACAGAATCACACCAGGGAAAGCAAGTATTCATTGTCTTAGCATCTATTTTATAAAAAATAAAATGCAATCATATGGGTAAAACCACAATTTTCACATTTCACATTTACATTTCCTGGATGTTATTAATTTTATCCATTCCTTCCTTCAGAAGTATTTATTGAGCTCTTTTTATATTCCCAGGGACTCTTCTAAACAGTGGATACAAGGGCAAAGCAAACAAACAAACAAATGCCTACTCTAATAGAATTTATTTTCTAGTGGGAAGGGAGAGATAATTAGTTAATAAATGTATAATTTAATGTAAGCATTATGAAGAGGTAAAGTCAGATAAAGTGATAGAAAATGATGGATTTTTTTTTTTTTCAACAGGTTTGCCAGGGATGATTTTTTTGTTGGGGTGATAAAGTTTGAGGAGAAGGTTGAATGAAGTGAGAAGTAAAATCACTTGGCATTTAAGGTTAAGGAGTTCCAGGAAGATGGGAAAGCAAATGCAAAGTAAAGTCCTGAGGCACTCGTTTGGCTGGCTCAGGAAGCATCAAGAAGTTAAGAGTGTGGGAGAAACCCAATGGGTAAGGAGGTCTGATAGTGATTAAATAAAGAACCAGGAGGCACCAAGATCTTATAACCCATGGTGGTTCTTGAATTTTATTTTAGTTTATAGGGAAGTAATTGAATTATTTTGATCATAAAAATAAAATGCTTAGATACATATTTTGACAGGATTTCCCTAGTTGCACTGTGGAAAGCACCTTCTGGGACAGAGGGTCAAAAATGCAATCCGGGAAAACAGGTAGAGGCTGCTTCAGAATTCAGGCAGGAGAAGATGGTTGCTCAGTGCAGAATGGTAGTGGTTTAAATGATAAGGTATAAATGGTTTGGTTATTAGGGATTTATTCTGAAGGTAGAGCCAATGTGACTTTCTGACAGATTGCATGTTAAGTATGGGAGAAAGAATTAAGGTTGATCTATAGCTTTTGTTTGAATTAGATTTACAATATCTGTATGTAATATATATATATATATATATATAAAATATGCTGAGATTTCCAAATTATCTATAATAAATAATACCTCAATGGATATCTTTTGAATATTCATCTGCATTTCTCAGATATGTCTCCTTTCCTTAGAATATTTCCCTAGAAGAGGGATTATTTGTTATTGGGGAATTTAAAAAAAAAAAACGACTTTAAATTCATTGGCATGCAATGGCTTTTGTGGAGGCATTTCTTTAATAACATTTATTTTTTGTTACAGTTTTATTTGTGTATATATAGTTTCTCTTTCTTGGATTAATTAGATGTTAACTCATAAGCTTTTCTATTTCATTGATATATTTCAATTTATGCAACCAACTTTCATCTCATACATCTTCTTTTTGTATATATGTAGTCATATCTCATTTGTTGTTTTTAAACTACTTTATCTTTTACCTGATTAGATTTGTAGAATTTCCCTCTACCCCCATCCCCATTAAATCTTCAAAAATTTTAACTATGCTCACAATTATATTTATGCTCTTCAAACTACTTTCGTAATTTTATTTCAGCTTTTCCTAACTTTTTGAGTTGGATGTTTTATTCATTTATTCAATGTCATATGTATATTTGTGTGCATGTAGAGGTAGATGTGGAAACACTAGTAGTATGTCTCAAAGCTATACATTTGCAACTATTAAAATTTCAGAGAAATTTGAAATATGTTCACAGGTAATTTTCAAGTGATCTGTTCTTTCCAAGGCATATGTAATTTCACATTTACCTCCTCATTATTCCATATATGTAAAATGATGAGGGTTTTTTTAAAGTTTATTTATTTATTTATTTCATAGATCACAAGTAGGCAGAGAGGCAGGCAGAGAGAGAGAGAGAGAGGAGGAAGCAGGCTCCCCACTGAGCAGAGAGCCCAATGAAGGGCTCGATTCCAGGACCCTGAGATCATGACCTGAGCCGAAGGCAGAGGCTTTAACCCACTGAGCCACCCAGGTGCCCCTAAAACAATGTTTAACACTTCCAAATGTTATGTTCTTTTATAATTTTCTTATTAACCAGTTTTACTGCAAATTCATAGATGTGGCTATGTAGTTACATAGGTATGTTCCTTGTGTCAGTCTTGTTTGTTATATTATGAAGCCATAGGGGATCTAAGTCCAATTAACATATATGGACTTTAATTCTCTGTCAGACATCAACTATTGTTTCAGGTTCCTAAGTTAATGGCTAGAAGAGACACACTAGGCAGATGAGTCCTACTTATTTTTAATTCAGATCTTTCATCTCCCAATTGGAAAAATTTTTTGTTATGCATGTTATTTATGAGAAGTCTTTCTATACTTATTAGAAAAAAAAAATCCTTAAATTCTCTCTTCCATGTTTATTATTTTCTGGGTCTCCATCTTGGATTCATTTTGACTTTAACATATGGAAAAAGAAGCTGGAGGAATGAGAAACAATTCTACTAACCAAAGAGGTTTCCAAATAGAAATATCTATTAATTAAAGGAAAGAAAGAAAGAAAGAAAGAAATTTATTCATTTTAATACACAACTGAATAAGATCAAAGAGAAAAGAAGGCAAACCCAACCAAAGAGAGGAAACAAAACAGAAACAAGGAAAGATTGTGATACAAGGGTTCTGCATGTTGAAAAAAGTCACCATATTGCTTTTTCTGATGATTACATTATACAAGAACATTGCCCAGTAGTTTTTCCTTGATCTGAATCGGAAACCCATTCACAAGAGTGAAATGTTCTGACTGGTTACCATGGAAGACAGAAACCTCTGAACCTCCTATATATTTTATTGTGATAGGTAAACTCCTTCGAATTTAATTATTTCCCTCTTTCTTGTCAACTGTCTATTTCACAGAATGGCATTTCTTCATATTATTCTGAGAGGGGCAGTATCTACTAACTTACAATACCACTGCAAAGACTGCCAGGTGGTTTTATCTGTTGACACATTCTGGAAAGTACCTGCTTGTTGAACATTTCCACTCAGGGAAGAACAGCTACTCTATGAGCTTATCCGATTACAGTGTTACTCTTGGGATGAAGCCCAGGAGTAGTGGGTGTCTGCTTTTTGTTCCTACCAATGCTGGGAGGAGTCTGTTACTTTGGCTTGCTACATGTGGAAGACATCACTTGTAGATGGAACCCTGCTGCTGTGTTGGCTTTCTGCTTTATGTGTCCACTAACTTCCTGGGTTATAACATGATCTTCTCCACTTACAGTGAAAGGAATAACTAATTATGCCTGCAAGACTAGTGAAAGGATTTCCAGAACAGATGGTATTTGAGCTGGCTATTTATAGGATGAATTGCAACCTGCTTTATGGTGAAGGGCAAGGAAAGGATATTTCAGGTTATAGAAAAAACATCTGCAAAAGCTGGATTCAAAATTAGATATTTTTCATTTGCAAAGCCAAGTGTATAATGGTGTCTCTGGAATCCTGAGTTTATAAGACTTTCAAAAGAAGAATTTATATGCCATGTCAAAGAATTTTTACCTTACAATATGATGGGTCAAAACAAAGTTACATGATTAGATTTAGGATGGTAATTGTTGTACCCTTATCATTGTATTAATCACCAAGTCTTCTGCCAAATTCCCTATGCATCATCTCCAGAATCAAGAGCATTCATTCAGACTGATCACAGCACTCACCTCACTACGAATTGTGTTTTAGAAGTCATTTTAGCTCTTTCTTTAAAGAGGGTTGGGTCTCCCAAATGATTCAGCAATGAAGATAAGCAGTAAACTACCTGAATATTCTGGCTTAGTGCCCTCTCCCACTCCAGAGCCAAATTCTCAGCCATATGACTTGGATTTCTTTCAGACTTTATTCTTCTCAGTCCTATTTTAGAAGGTTCTTTCAATGATCAAGTTCTGTCTGAAAATCCCACCAATTCTGCCTTGCATTCTGTAATACTAAGGAGCCAGTACCTTTGTTTGTTTATTTCTATAAAGGACCAGATACTAAACATTTTAGGGTTTGTGGTCTATATGGTCTCTGTCACAACTACTCAACTCTACCTTTATGGTGTAAAAGTAGTCACTAACAATAAGAAAAAGAAATGAGCCTGACTGTGTTCCATTAAAACTTTGTTTATAAAAACAAGAAGTCAGCTAGATTTAGCCAAAGGCTATAATTTTTGATTCCTGGTCTAGACTTCCTTGAATTTCAAATACTGCTTGGACTCAACTGAATTTATTATACTTGATTTCTGGGAATTGATTTCTACATGCTGATTTTATCCTTGGAACAATTACCTGGCTTCCATTATATTATGCTCACCAAAAATCCTTCTTGTTATTTTTGTACTACAGCAACATGGCTAATTTTGCTCCCTAAATTCTGTGCCACTAATCCTGATTACCATGTGACACTGGGAACAGGTAATATGGCAGGACCTCAGGAAACTGAAGATGAGAGCCAAAAGAATTAAAGGTGCTGGTAATTGGTAGATAATAATATTATCTAATACTTATAAATATTTACTATGTGTCAGACACTAATTGTTTACCTATAAAAACTCATTTAATCCTCACATAATGCTGTGAGTGATTATCCTCTCTACTTAACAGAAGAAGGAACTGAAAAAGATAGATAAATTAAATAAACTGTCCAAGCCCAAGCAGCTGGTAAGAGGTGTGGCCAGCATACAAACCCAGGAAGTTCAGCTCCAGAATCAACATTCTTACCTACTGCACTATTCTGAGAGGTGCTGCAGAATGAGAAAATTCTCTGAGAGGGAATGATCAGCACTCGGCAACCAGTCAGATGCAGCAAGAGTGGCAGAAGAAACTGAGGATAAATTGCAAATGATTTGAACGGGACATTAGTTAGAGAACACAGGAGAATATTTGTCGACTATGTTAATTTTTCCATTATTTTGTTAACAGTTTTCAACTAGTTTCAAAGAAACTAGTTCCTCATAGAGGAAAATAATTACCTAGACTTCATTAGATGATTTCTAGCAGGAAATATAGTCTTAAAATCATTTTAGTCCTTCCGTGCTCTTCAAAATCTATGTATGTAGGAATCATCTAAGGATCTTACTAAGGATCAACTAGAGGTTGCTAAATACCGTGGCTCCCTGGGCAAATTCAGCCAACTTTTGTTTTTGTAAATAATCTTTTATTGCAACATTGCCATACCTACTTTTTTAAGACATTGTGTATGGCTTTCTGTATTATAACATGAGTTGAGCACCTGTGGCTAACAGAGATGATATAGCCATCAGAACCTGAAGAATTTGCTATTTGGTCCTTTACAGAGAAAGAGTATTCAATCAGAGTGATATTAGAGGCCGTGGGATCAGAGATAGCATGTTAAGCAAATAGTTTTCCACTACTTAGTAAATTGTTGCCTTACATTTGTTAAGTTTTTGGAGTTTTTGTTTGTTTGTTTTTGTTTTTGTTTTTAAACAAAGCATTAACCTGCATTATGCAGTTTCTTTCATGGCATCCCTTTGAGGTACAAGTTATACCCTTAATTGTACCCATTGAAAACTGGGGTTCACAAGGCTTAGCAGACTCATCTTACTTCATATAATAATTTTCTTCTAAAGAGCCCCGGATGTTTTCACTTTTTCACACCCCATTCACATATTCTATTTCTTTTGGATGTTCTTCCTAGACAATTTTTTTCTAAGTAGAAGCTGTAGCTACTTATGGTCTTATCCCACAGTGACATCATTTTTATAAGTAATTCAGTGGTCATCAAACTGTATTGCTAACAGCTAATAGGTTCACAAAGATTCTTCAGAGGCCACTGAAAATAGGCAAGATACGGGGAATAACCAAGCATGTCTAGGACACTTTACTGACTTTGTGTACTAGATCTTTGTGTTACATTTAGTCTGAAGAAGTATTTCCACTTAAAATTGTTTTTAAACACTGCTTTAATAATTATTATTTCTCTTTGTTTTGTTGCTTAAACCGCTCTAAATTCCCTGGAAACATCTGCTTTTCTTCCCTTTCTCCCTATCCCTCAAACAATGTAACACAGCACTGTGTTATAAATTGGTACACCATTATCTTTAACAAAGTTGATTATCTGTGAATCATGTTGCTCAGCATGACTACATTAAAGCATTATGCAAATTGGCTCTATTATTTCCTCTTTTTTGTATATGAAGGGAGGATTATTTAGGTGGGAGTAATGGTGAAAATTGATTGGACATTATATCCTACTACACCACAATAATAATTAAGACAATGGTTGAAATTTTCACAGATATATGACAGAAAGGCATATTTAAGAAATAATGTTGAAACTCTCCAAAAAAAAAAATATGAACTTTATATAGCTTTAGGGCTTTTAGCCAGAAATAACATGAGACTGAATATGACTGTGGGAAGGACCACCTTTGGTTTTAATAACAACAGTAGAGTGAACTTTCACACCAAAAACAAAAACAAACAAACAAACAACAAAGCCAAGAGGAAAATGCGCTTTCTTTATTAGTATTTCAAAATAAGTTGATAGTAGAGATGGAAGTGTGTCTTTTTACCTCACAGTGTAGGTTTATCAAAGATAATTTTAATAATTTGCTCAATTGATTTTTCATCCAATCATATTGCCTGCTGAAACTGGCATCCAGCCCAGTACTATCACCTAGTTTGTGGTACTCCTGTTTCCTAAGACTGTATGTCCTTTGATTTTTTTTTCATGAACTACAATCTGTAGAAGATTTTCAGCATATAATCATTATTAACCTCTTGGATGGAAGCATTCCTTACCAACTATTGAGTCCTTAGCAACTATTCCTTACCAACTATTCCTAGTAAACAGAAGTGTACTTCAACTATTCCTAGTAAACAGAAGTGTACTTGTTTAAAACAGGTAAATTTCAAAGACAGGTATTGTTTGGGAAGTGGGCCAAGGTCAAATGACTTTGAATAAATGAGAATAGCTGAAAATACAAAATCTAATTTCTGCTACTTCTTTGTGTGTATACATGTATTTGTTGTACCTCCTTCCATTTGCCTTCTTCTTTGAAGACTTTGGATCTCTAAAAGATAATATAAAAGCATACCTTTAAAAAAAGAATACCTATACAATTTCTTAAATAGAACATATTCAAAAAGGAAAACATCAATAAATTGGATTACATAAAGATCAGGTTTCTCTTGAATAGAGTCCAAAAAGCAATTCACCAATGGATATATAAGGCTTACTTTGTTGGCGGTGATGTAGGATAACTAGAACTCTCATACCTTGCTTAGTCTAAATTGGGTAACTATTCTAGAAAATTCTTTGGAATCACCTATCAAAATTAGAGATATGTAGTGATAATATCACTTGTTATAAATGCAAATTTCCAGAGACATGCACAAGAATGTTTATGGCAGCTTTATCTGCAATTGCTTAAAATTAGAAACAATCAAAATGCTCATCAGTCATAGATTATATAAGTAAATTATGGCGTATTTATAGAGTAAAACTCTATAAGGAAATGAAAATGAATTGCTGCTATATGGAATAATTTGAATGAAACAATGCTGAGCAACAACAACAAAAAACAAACAAACAAACAAAAAAAAAAACAGACATAGAAGTACACTTAGAGAATTATTCCATTTACAAAATGAACAAAGACACACAAGTCGCACCATAGACTCAAAGTCAAGATAGTAGTTATCTTAAGAAAGGAAGTGAGTAGTGATTGTGAGGAGCACAAACATGGCTTTTGAGATGCAGTAATGTTCTTTTCCTGGACCAGGTGGTGGTTACTTGGATTTTCATTTGGTAATATGTTATTGAGTTCTATATTTATGGTTTGTGCCTTTTGTTTTTATATTTTGCACATTACATTTCTTTTTGAAAAAGGGGAAACATTGCAATAATAAAATATAATCTATACAGTTAAAAAATTACTTTTCCCATTAATTCATTTCAGAATAATGCAAATTTGTGATAGATGCAATTTTGTCACAGTTCAGCAGAGGTGATTAATTTTCTTCCCACTCTAGAAATATATGAACATCCAACACTGATTTGATTGAGCTAATAATGCTTCAAATAGCTTGCAACCAACTATTAATATAAGATAATTAAAGAAATGGTAGAATAGGCTGTTAGTATCTATAGAACTGATATTCATACTGATGAAGTTATAAATTAAATCACTTAAACTTAGAAATAGTGAGATATTACTTGAATTTGCATTTGGCATAGATATCTTGAAATGGTTAGGAGAGAACAGTTTAACCTTGTTTCTGTTAGAGAATAAAGAAAGGTCTTCCTTTTACAGAATCTTGAAGGAATACTGATACCTAGTTAGATTCTTTAATAGCTGAAAAAGATAAGCAAAAGTAAGTATTACTTCTGCCCAAAGAAAATATTTCTAAATACAAAAAAAAAAAAAAAAAAAAAAGTAGGAAAAAGTTGTGATACAACTGTATTGGTAATGAAATAGTTCAGAGTTGATATCAAATGGTGGTTCTTAGAATGTGTTTATCTTAGCATGAGACAACAATTTCACTTTTAAAATGAAAGCTGAGAGCCATCTGAAAGATTTGACTAATAAATACCAAGCAATATATTTGGAAGAGTTTTAACAGGTTGTGGATTCAAGAACACCAAAAGATTAATTTTTTAAATGTATTATAATGTTCAATTAGCCAGCATAGAGTACAGCATTAGTTTTTGGTATAGTGTTCAATGATTCAGTAGCTGCATATAACACCCAGTGATTATCACCATACATGCCCTCCTTAATACCCATCACCCCAACCTCCCACATCCCCCCTTCCTTTTGTAACCCTCAGTTTGGTTCCCAGAGTCCAGAGTCTCTCACGGTTTGTCTCTCCCTCTCTGATTTCTACCCATTCAGTTTTCCATCCCTTCCCCTGTGGGCTTCCATGCTTTTCCTTATGTTCCACATATGAGTGAAACCACATGATAATTGTCTTTCTCTGCTTGACTTATCTCACTCAGCATAATACCTTCCAGTTCTAACCATGTTGATGCAAATGGTGGGTGTTCATCCTTTCTGATGGCTGAGTAATATTCCATTGTCTATATGAACCACATCTTCCTTATACATTCATCTGTTGAAGAACATCTTGGCTCCCTCCACAGTTTGGCTACTGTGGACATTGCTGCTATGAACATTGGGGTAGATGTCCCCTTCTTTTCACTACATCTTATTAATCTTTGGGGTAAATACCTAGTAGTGCAATTGTGGGATCATAGGGTAGCTCTATTTTTAACATCTCAAGGAAACTCCACACGGTTTTCCAAAGAATTATTTTTTTAAAAATAATGCAAGAAAAGTATAGTCAAACAAAGCAACTGTTCCTAAAGCAAGGGGCAACAAGAGGCAGGGTCTAAGAAGACAAGATAATTATTTAATTGTTATTTTGAAGAGATAGAGCTAGTCATATCTTCAGTAGGACAGTCAAGTAGCAAAGGGTCCTAGAGGAGCTGATAAAACAGAGTCTAAGCAATTTCTACAAAAAGCTCCATAGGGAATCCCATCACAATAGATGGATAGTAAAGATATGGAGGACAAAGTGGTAAATACCAGTCAGAGTTCAGAGATATTGCTATCAAAATAGAAATATAACGGAATATAAGTTACACTATAATTTGCAGAAAAGAAAATTCTGGTCTATTGCCTGATCACCTTGTGTGAATATTATTTTTAGAGTCCCTTATTTTCCCTGAGAGAAAAATAAGTACAAACCAGGTGCATTTTCACCATAACCCTCAATTTATGGTCAAAATGAACAGTCGAACATAGAAATCTTAAGGGACAGGTGGGAGACAATGAAACAAAGTTTCTCAACAAGTGAAAGATTATTTTTCTTATGATCCTTTGAAGTACCTGAAGAAGGATTGTTTTCTTATATAATGAAATAAAATTAGCATGATTTGAATATTAAGGATATTAGTTTGCCCCTAATTCCTAGAGTTTCAATCATGTCAATCCCAAAATAAGCACAACAGGAGAATCAGAATGGAGAAATGGAAATGACTCTCTGAGTCTGTAATATGTGCAAAGAACTGTGCTGATTTTAGTTATATGTTCTATTTCCCAGAAGTGCTTAGTATTTTAATTATATCTTACATGCATGCACTCTGAGAACCACAAAGATTAAGCAAATTGCTAGAGGTCAGTTAATGTTAAGTGCCAGAATATAAAGTTGAAAGCATACCTGTTTGATGCATTCCTTTTACCTCACACTGCTTTGTTCTATCTCACTAGAACCCAAAGTATCAACAAACCTACTAAGCCTTGCATGCTTGACTTTACTGTGGGGGATCAAGAAAACAGTCACTTATGAGACACAAGATCTACTTTTCCTGGATCAAACATTTTCTGCAATTCCTACTGTTTACATACGCATTTAGAATTGAAGGCCTCAGACAAAGTGCAAATATTTTCAGATGAAAAAGACATCACAATAATTCCTCAGGCGCTGAGCGCCTTAGAAATCCAGGTAGCCTAAGGGAGTAGCTGAGTTTAAGACCTAGCGGCCCTTCCATCTATTTCCATTGTTTCCTAGAGATAGGTGTTCAGGGAGTGGTTATAGTTTTCTAAACTGTAAACATTTCCCAGCACTTCTTGATAGTAGCTCTGAAAATTAAAATTTGATAAAATATTTTTGAGAAACACTATGATTTGATATAGTAAACCATAGTTCAAGCTCTTATTACTGAAGGATAGATTTTGGTTTGTTATGTATATTAGTTCAGTTAATAGATGTAAGTTATGGTCTTACTCTATATCAGGCATTTTGGCATCTTCTGCAACCATGTAAATGAAAAGTTTGTCCCTGGAACCTGCGCTTAAGAACATAAACCTGTTGGGGAGAAAGACTTTTTTGCACTCCAATCAAACTAGCCTTGCTTCAATTCCAGGAACATGCCAATTCCCTAAAGCCACCCCCTCTAATGATTGGCATTTGATATTTGCCCCACTCCCACTTCTCCTCACCTAAGTAAAACTATTCATCCTTAAAATTCTACCTAAAATATCACTTTTTTTTATCATGTTTTGTTAGTTACCACAAACAAAAAAATATCACTTTTTAAGAGCAGCCTATTTTCTGGTCTATGTCAGAGAATGGAGAACTCAAACTTTTTGATAGAGTAGAAGACTTCAAAATGGGAAATGCCATTGCATCCATTGAGATCAGCATATGTTCACTTATGGACATGTAAGCTCTTTGATTTGCTGGAATTTTATCTAAGCAACAGGAAACAGTGTCAGTGATTTCTAACCATATGCTTCACAGTCATCTTTGCATTTTTTATCAAAATAAGATTATTTAAGCCTCACCATAAGAAATAGTGATTTTTAAATCCACTTCTTATGTCATCTCCCCATGAAGACTTCTTGATCCCTCCATCCTCTGTCATTGAAGATAAAACTCATGAGCACAGAAATCTTCTGTCTAGGTCTGTTCTGTATCCAAATGCTTATAACAATACCCAGAAGACTTCCTCAATAAATAATTGGTTGAGAAAATGAGTACTTCTTTTAATCCCCCACAGTACTTATATCAGCTCATAATAGTCTAAGAATTATTTACAACTGTGTTTCTCCTATAAGTGTGGGTTTCTTGAGGACACAGACAGCATGCTCCAGTCACTTTCACATACTAATTAAACAGAATAATATGTATGTACATGAGCCATGTTTGTTAAGTACACAATCCTACTTGCTTATTAGGGAAGCATGACATGCAGAGGATAGATTTGAGGAACTAGAAATTGGAGTCTCAGAGCAGTAAAAACAAAATTAGAATAGTTGGAAAAAATGATGTGTGCATGAAATATATTAGCAATAAAAAGGAAGGATAAGAGAAGGGTATAGTTTATGATTCTTTTGGTGTTTGATTGAATATAGATAAAGCAAGGAAATTGAATTAATAAATATTTTAGACAATTTACAATTTTCTAGCATAGGAAACATGGGTGCCATTAGGCAAAAAATTCAAGAGGAAAATCTAGTTTGCAACAACAACAACAAAGGTGGTACTAAACAGAATTTGAAGCAGAGGTGGGATATGCAGGTGATTATAGATGTAGGCAATGGGAAAAATGGAGTCTAAACGCATTTCTCCAGAAAGAGGACTGAGTTAGATTATAAAATATTTGAATAAAGGGAGTGTTGTGGCAGAGTAAAGCAATATACAATTTCAGACACAGAGAAGTATACAATTAATGCAAGAGATGGAACAGCGAAAACCACTGTATGAAATTTAGTTTCAAGGAAAGAGAAGTCGTCAGCAAACTCAAAGAAACCAGTTGACTGGATTCGACAAGTAGATAATCTTGAGGACTAAGCTTGGAAGAAAGAGGGAAAAATTTTAATCCAGTTTAGTCATGTTTGCAATGTTTCAAGGGCTATGTTAGCGTCTGTAAGTACAAAAAGATATACCATTCCTGTCCTGGGGGCATTTAGTGTGAGCAAACCGGGCATATGTAGAAAAGTATGGGAGAAAAATGCTGGCAAAGCAATTTGGAGTGGTCATTTGATGCTTTCTCCTCTGAAATATAGACTGCAACTTGGAAGCTTCAACATCACTTACATCCTAGGAGGTATTAGGAATTTTAGAATGATTGTTTCTAATTTGGATAACCGTTATTTATTTTCCTTACCTAACCACTATGGCTAGTACTTCCAGTACCATGTTGAAGAAAAGTGGCACAAGTAGGCACACTTGTGTTGCTCTTAATCTTAGGGGAAAAGCTTTCAACTTTTCAACATTGAGTATGATGTTAGCTGTGAGCTTATCATATGTGGCTTTTGTTATGTTGAGGTGTGATCCCTCTATTCTACTTTGTTGATAGTTTTTATTTTTTTTTTATCATGAGTGGAAGTTGAATATTGTTAAGTGCTTTTTTCCACATCTACTGAGATGATCTTATGATTTTTATTCTTTATTTTTTAAATATGATGAATCACATTTGATATTTAGATTGATTTGTAGATGTTGAACCATCCTTGCATCCCTGGGAAAAAACCCACTTGATTATGGTTTATTATTCATTTAATGTATTGTTGAATTTGGTTTGTTAACATTTCTGTTGAGGATTTTTACATCTATATTCATCAGTTCCTATTCATTGTCCTATAATTTACTTTTTTTTATAATGCTTTTGCCTGGTTTTGGTATCATGGTAATGTTGGCCTTGTAAAATGTGTTTGGAAATATTTTCTCCTCTTTTATTTATACAACATTTTATATAAATTTTTAAACATTATTGAGGGTAAAATTCTATATATACAGTGAAACAAAGCTGAATAAATATTTCATGGGGTTTTCAAAAATGAAAAATTCCATTTCTAAACAGAACAATATAAATTTTACAAAATGGTATATTTTACTTCATATATGCAAACAGAAAAATATCATTTCTAATTTCATTTCCACGGATATGGTAAGTTCTGATACACTTAGAAAATAAATAATATTTATGAATATAACATATTCCTACTATTAAGTAGAATATGTCACTACAATTGTGGATAATTGATAACATTAAACCCACAAAAACAAACAAACAAAAAAAACTGACATAATAGATGATAACTGTTTATTAGCTAAAAGATTTTTCCCATTTCAAGAGAGGAAATATTCAAAGTAAACTTCTTAGAGATTAACAAATATATATATGTACATATATATAATATTCTCTAATATAACCTACCAGCTGAAATTTCTAATATCCAAAATGTCCTTTTCCATTTTTTTTTTTTTTTGGTAAAAAAGAAAACTCATTCTACAAAAGATACCTTGCTGTATCTATTACAGCTTAACATCTGCACACTCTTAGGTTTATATTCAGTAGATATGTACTTTTATGTTACCAAAAGTCTTGTATAAGAATGTTTAGAGCAGCACCATTCAACAATCCAAATATCTATCAATAGTAGAATGAATTAAAAATTGTGGCATAGGGACCCCTGGGTGGCTCAGTTGGTTAAGCAGCTGCCTTCAGCTCAGGTCATGATCCCAGCATCCTGGGATCGAGTCCCGCATCAGGCTCCTTGCTCGGCAGGGAGCCTGCTTCTCCCTCTGCCTCTGCCTGCCATTCTGTCTGCCTGTGCTCGCTCTCTCTCCCTCTCTCTCTGACAAATAAATAAAATCTTTAAAAAAAAAAATTGTGGCATATTTGTACAATGGAATACCATAAATCAATGAAAATAAACAAACTACAACAGCAAATATGAATGAATCAGAAAAGCACTTGTTGTGCTCGCTTCGGCAGCACATATACTAAAATTGGAAAGAAAAGCACTTGTTTATTTATTTATTTATATTTAATTTTTTTTTTTTTTGTCCGGATAGGTCGTAAGGTTGTCTGTAGAGAGCCAGATTTTGAGTGATTTCATTGGCTGGGAAGGGTTTGCTTGCCACTATGAAGTTAGTAAGTTTTTTGAACCCTTTTTTGTTTCTTAATTGAGGTATAACTGACAAAACATTATATTAGTTTCAAGTGTACAAAGTAATGATTTGATATTTGTATATATTGCAAAATGATTACTATAATAACTCTAGTTAACATCCATTGCCATACATAGTGACAAATGTTTTTTCATTTTGTTATGAGAACTTTCAGGATCCATTCTCTTAGCTCCTTTCAAATATGCAATAGAGTATTATTAACTGTAGTCACTATGCTGTTCATTATATCTCCATTACATTAATTTTGTAATTGGAAGTTTATACCAACAAAAACAATTTATTGAGTGAAAGAAGCCAAACACAACAGGGTACGTAGTGATTTATTCTATCTATATAAAGTTCACATATAAATAAAAGTAATTTATAGTACTCACTAATCAAGTTATTAACTATGCTTCAGGAAGCGATAACTGGAGGAAGATATGTGGGGCTTCTGGGCTACCGGTAATATTCTGTATCTTGATCTGGGTGCTGTTTACAATGCACCCAGTTCGTGAAAATTCATCAAGCTGTACACTTGTGATGTATACATCTTTATGTAATAGTTAAATAAAAAGTTTAATTAACATGATATGTTTGGGGTAAAAATAAATATATTGTTTAGTCCTTTAGCCAGGAAATCCTATTTCTAAATGATTTTCTACATCTTTAGCTACATTGTGACTAAATCTCCACCATCAGTGTGGGGTTGGGAGGGTAATCTCAGCAACTGTTGCTATACCATTTGAATGCCTAATTTCAGAGGATTTTCCAAAATGATTTATGTATACAACCATAGTCACTGTTTGTTAATAAGAATGCTTATGGAAGAAGATAAATTTAGGTGTTTTGGTGACCAGATTGTGAGCCCAGATGAGGCTCATTGGATATTTACTCATGGCTCCCCAGAAGCATATGAAAACCAAGTTTTTTTGACCTTCTCAGGATGAGATAGATTTGATTTTATTTACTCTCTTCTATTTTCTGCAGCAAAGCATTGTTCTAATAGAACATCAAGTCTAAATTTACTGAGTTAAATTTTGTATGAGTTTTCTTCTTCTGGATGACAAGAGAAATGTTTTGCTTAGGGGAAAAAAAAAAAAAGGCCAGAGCATTATGTCTGCTGTAAATTTAAAAAAAAAAAAAATTGTGTTTTTAAAAATGTGACAGCAAACTATAAACTGAAAAAACAACAGGCTTGCATGGTGGGAGGTGCCATATGGAAAGAATGAGTCAGTCAATCTGTCAACAGACATTTGTTGAGCATCTACTTTGAGTCAACCCACATTTTAGCAGTGAGAATATAGTGGCAAACAAAACAAATGTGACACCTACCCTCATGGGGCTTGCAGTAGAAGAAATATAGCCAGTTAATCAAAAATATTGGTTGTAATGAAGAATCATTATAAACACAGACAAAATCTAAGTATTTTATTTTATCCTTTGTACACATAAAACATTTTAACAATTGTGAACATAATATTCAGCACTTATTTTCTCTTATTATATATCCATGTATTAGAGTTCTATGTTTTCTCATTAAGCACAACCATAAAATTACTTATGACATCCAGATTCATTTTCTTTAAATAGAGCAGGAATTTCACAACACTCTTGAAATGGCCCGAATGAAAATCCCTCTCTTGATAATTTTTCTTTGGTCTTTCAATTGTCCATACTACATTTAAACTAATTCTCATAAAAATAGCTCTAGTTTTACACTGATATTTGATAGGCTTATATAAACAAATAAGTTAAATTATTATAAGAAAAAACAATGCACATAAACAAGTCTGCAAAAGAAGAGAAGAGAATACAATTGATTCTTCATAAACATATGATTCAACTGATGGAAGGAGATGTTCACAGATGTTTAAGAACATTGCCTGTGAGTGCTAGGCATTCAGTATCCTATAAGCACATTTTAGTTAACAGAAGATAAATTTAGGTGTTTTGGTGGTTAGACCGATTCATGAACTAAGTTGTTTAAATAGGTATAGGTTGGAAGAACTATTAAAACTGTGGTGTTTAACAAGGGAGCCTCCAGCCTTGTGTAGCCCTTGAACTTTTGAAATGCCTCTAGCCCAAACTGAAATGCACTGGGAATGCAAAAAACATACTAGATTTTTGGGTACATTTTTTGTATTGAAAAAGGTAAAATGGCCTCATTAACTTTCTATTTATTACATGTTGAAATAAGTAATAATATAATATTTTGACTATATCGAATTAAGTAAAATACTTTTGAAATTAATTTTATCTTTCTTTTGTTCATTTTAAAGTGACCACCAAAAAATAATAAATCACATGTGGTTCACATTTATGGTTTTCAGCATATTATATAGGGTCAGAGTTGTCATAATGTGTGTGTCTGCATGTGAATATATATAAAATTTATAAATAAGAAATAACTGAAGAACAAAACGTGTTAAGAAATGTGCGCAACCCTACATATAGTGGTAGGAGGAGAGAAGTGGAAAATGAGGCTGCTGATCCCAGAGGCTGTCCTCTGAAGCACTACCCATGTTACCTCTGATTAACACATTCTTAACACTAATACAGGTTTTTATGAGTTCACGAAAATGACAGTTCTAAACAGGCACGTTAAACTAGATCTGTTGATAAGACATAAAGTATAGAGTTTGAAAAAATGAAAGAGGGAAAAATGTAATACACTTAGAATAGCAACATCAGGGAGCTGAACTCCCCCTAGCGCCCAAAGGGCAGAGTTGTTTCCAGAACCAAGAGAAGTCAAGAGCAGAAGAATATATATCTCAACTTCACTCTCCTGCTGTCCCCTGATCTTCTGCTAGTGTCTCCCATTGATGAAGACCAATAGGAAGCCCAAGAACAAGTGCACCGTTAAGCAAGCCATATGGATTAGCTTCACAGACTACAGAGGACAGTGCAGAGTGAAGGGTAGATTTAAGCAGACAAATGAAATAACTGCACTCAAATGGATTATGAGTTTATTTCTAACCATAATCTTCTTTGTGGATAGATATACTTTCAACGCAATAAAAGACAATCACAAATGTCACTGCATCTAAATTTTGTGTACACTCAAATGGAACTTTTTTTTTTTTTTAAGGGAGAGGCAGTAAATACAGTGTGACAGTAGCTTAAAGTACTAGTCTGAAAAATAATATATAAATTTTGGACTCAGATCCACAGCTCAATAAAATCTCTTTCTTGTTTGCATGTGTTAAAGATTTATTTTATAAAGCAACAAAAATATTCCCCCAACTATATAACAGGGTTGTTGTAAGGGTCAACATTTCATTACTTGAAAGGTACAAAACTAGGCAGTACTATAAGACAGATGTCAGTTTGGGGTAGGGACCCTTAAGATTAGAAAAAATATACTCTAATGCTTTATCTAAACTGTGAAAAATCCAAAGCTCTCCCCAAGGTTGCTGAAAATATACAAGGGTTATGTTCTTATAGGCACAACCCCTCTTAGCCCCAGCTCTAGACCTGGGTTATGAATTGTCTAATTGATCAACATTCATTTTTTTCTGTATTACAGTGTGAAACAAAATATCTTTCTCAATTTTAATTAAAAAATAAAATCCCACTTGAAATGAGATTTGTGGATCAAACAGGCTTGGCTTTCAATGTGAGGGATAAATTCAGCTTAGCAATGCAAATATAGTGCATTGTTATTATAATGTAACATTGGGCATGTTACTAACTTTTATTTCTTAATGATTTCATCTATGAAAATGAGTTGTCTAGAAGAGCTTTATAATTTTTGAGAGTATTACCTAAAAATAACAATATAAACATAACAACTATAAGACAACAATATTAGTTTGATCAAACATTTTTCTTTTCTAGAGGTTATGTTACTGTTAAGTAGCCACAGTAATAAATTTGCTCAATAATAAAATCATTTTATCATTATTAAAGAGGTAATTTGAGAAGTTTATAAAAACTCTAATATAACCTTGAAACTATCCTCCATGTTAAAATCACTTTTTTTCTAAATCTGAAATAGGATATGTTAGTAGTTTCCAACTACAAAATACCTCAATAGCTCTTTCATGTCCAAAAGTAAAGTTCAAATTCTAACATGATACCTTTTGCTTACCTTTCTAGTTTTCTCTCTCTCTCTCCCCTACCTTCTCCCAACATCCTCACTATTCATACTCCAGTCATATGAAACCCCTTTGAAACATGTTTCTTCCCAGAAACCCACATGCATCCTCTACTGTCATTATCAATATCAAAGCTGGATTAGATTTGTCCATTGTGTGCTTTTCTATAGTTAGTATAAAATAACTCTATAAATCTACTATAATTCACTATTAATGTCTGTCTACTCACCTCTCTTCCCACTAGGATTTTTGACATTTCAGGATGGAAATTGTTTCTTAATCATCTTTATATCTCCAATACTTGATAAATAAATGAAATATATTAGCATGTGAAACACCAGGCATTGACAGGAAAAGTAAAATCATTTGTAGTAAATATGAAAATTGGCTAGATTAAATAGATAAACAAAAGAAGAAATTCCAAGACAAGAACAAAAGGAAAATTCATATTGAAATCAAGTTCAAGAGCTATTTCTTAGAGACAGAGATAACAACAAAGGTATTGAAATGAAGGATGACAATCAAGAAGTAAATTACAATAAATTCTGAAGAAATGAAGCTAGGAATGAAAGAGTCCTACTAAGTATAATTTAATTTTTTTTTTGTCACGCTCTTCTCCTTTGTCAGAGTATATAAAAGAATATTTATATACAAATAATAAGTATATATTTTATGGTCATGCATACCAAATGAGTTATTACACATCAATTTAACACGGATGCTTTTTCTATACCCACAGTATCTAAGCTACCCCAAGGACCATTTATAAAGGCATAATGGTTCTGAGAGCGGATCATATACTTTAACCTAGCATAAATGAAGTTAAATTGTAAATATGCATTGCAAGATGATTTTGGAAGACTTCTGTCAAAAAAAAATTGCACTGGACAGAGTTAAATAGGCAAAGAGGAACTTATTAAGATTATTGCAATAAGGGAGAGAGATTAAATTCAACTCCCTTGAAACAAAAGGCAAGAGATTTTCTACGTTTGAGGTGAGCTGGAGGAAAATTTATGGAGGGCATCAAGGGAGGGATTGATCAATGATATTAGGCCATCTGTGTTTGCTAATTGGCACTTATCAAAGTTAGGCTCCTATCCTCCCACAAAGACTGGCATATAGCATGCTATCTTAATGATTATGTTTGGAAAGGGATGGCTCTTAGGTCATTGAGAAAGACATTCCTGGGTATTAAATCTGGCAGGAGGTTGGGAGAAGATTTACATCTCAAAAGGGCGGAGAAAGAATTTACAATTGCAAATTTTCTGAAGTAAACGCTCTAAGTGAAGGGAAGTCAGGGGCCTAGAATCAGAAAGAAACCTGTCTAAAATGTAGTGAAGGTGAGGGGAATTTTAAAGCTGTTTGGTCACTCAGGATTAGGGCTTTTAACATGGGAAACTCTCCTGAAAGAAGAGTTTCAGCTTCTTGGTCTTTGCTCCATTATTTCCTCCATAAAGAACAGGTGTCAGAAGAAAAGGGACCAGGATATACATCTTCCAGTATCTCTACAGATAACCTTTTTTATGTTGTGGTGTTGCCTGATGCATAGATAAAATAGGTGTGTTTGATAGAAAGCAATTTTCTCTCTCCTATCAAACATATATGCCTGAGTCATCCGAATCGCAAACATTTACTAAATGCTTCCCATAATTTAGACATTTCCTTAGAGTAACTCAAACTCTTAAAATGTCACAGATATATATTATTATATCCACCTTACCTATGAAGACAGTGAGATTTACAAAGTGCTCAGTCCCATGATAGATAAAGATGGTATCAATCATGGTCTGTTATTACCAGACATCCTAATGCATTATGAGTTTTTGAGGAAACTTGTATTCTAACAATAGAACTATTCCTTCATTTTTTTCCATACTGAAACTAATTTGGTACCAGTATTTTTCTATGTATAAGGAGATGTAATTGGAGTTAGAAAAATAGTATATCTAATCTCTCCATATCCCACTGATACATAGATGACTATCATTTATTAATTAAAAGGTTGAAATGGCAAAAAAAAAAAAAGATAAATACTCCAAAATAAATTTAACAAAAACGAGAAAAATTTGTATGAGGAAAAATGTGTAACACCAGCAAAAGACAGAAAGGTAGATTTAAACAAATGGAAAGCCCACTCTTGTCTTTGGTTATGATGAGGGAGCGGCAGGCTGGCTGAGGAAAAAGCAAAAGCTGGCGCCTTGCACCCCCTCTCCACCCGCTCCCCTCGGTAATATGTGCAACATTCCTCAGGCACCCCTGACCGCCATAAACGAGAAACAAATAGTTAACTTGCAGAGATCACAATCCTGCAAGACAGGAATCTTCCAACTATCTTGATGTTAATGGCTTGCTAAAAGACAACAATGATCAAGCCGGGAGTATCCCAGCACCTTGTATGCCCTCTTTAACATATGAAAGCTCTGTTGAAACCTCCCTTCCCCTCACCTTCCCCCAACCACAGGTTACATAACCTGCCCTCTCTCACAACCCGGGGCAGCAGCTCTTCCTGCCCATGGGTCCTGTCCCCGTGCTTTAATAAACCACCATTTTGCACCAAAGATGTCTCAAGAATTCTTTCTTGGTCATCGGCTCCGGACCTCAGCCCACCGAACCTCACCTAGGTTCTAGAACTTCATCAGGTTAGACATACTATCAAGATGTCAGTTCTCCCCAAGTTAATTTAAAAATGTGAAACCATCCTAATAAAAATACCTAGGAGCTTTGTTATGGAGATAGGACTGTTGACACACCATAATACCCACCCCCCAAAAAAACACTGGGAAAGGAAAGCCATAGCGGAAAGGAGAGAATTAATTGTACAAGAAATGAGAAAACCTTATAAAGCTGCTGTAATTGAAAGAGTGTGTACTGGCCCAGGAAAAGACAAAGCAATAATGAAACAAATAAAGTCCAGAAACAGACAAAATTACTCAGAGAAGGGGTGCCTGAGTGGCTCAGTCAGTTAAGCACCTGCCTTCAGCTCTGGGATGAGCCCCTCAATAGGCTTCCTGCTCAGCAGGGAGCCTACTTTTCCCTCTGCCTCTACTCCTCTCCCCTGAGAACAAAGGTTGCTCTCTTCTTTCTCTCAAATAAAGAAATAAAATCTTTAAAAAAAAAAAAAGAAAGAAAAGAAAAGAAACTGCTCTGAGAAATCTAGTTTATGAGAAAGGTCGAATCAAGGATTAATGGAGTAAAGTTTGTTTTTTGTTTTTGTTTTTTGGGGATTTGTTTATTTAAATAATGTTGATTCTACGGTTTGGTTGTTTGGAAAAGATAAAATTAAATCAGTGGCTCACAACATAATGACAACTCTAAACAGATCAGATATCCAAATATTTTTAAACATCTAAGTCATAAGAGAAAAAGAATGAATTCTTATTTAAGCAGCAAAAATGGAAAAGTTTCTTAACTTCAATTATAAATTTATTTATTTTTCTTTTTTTAAGATTTTATTTATTTATTTGACAGACAGAGATCACAAGTAGGCAGAGAGGCAGGCAGAGAGAGAGAAGGAAGCAGGCTCCCTGCTGAGCAGAGACTCCCATGCGAGGCTTGATTCCAGGACCCTGAGATCATGACCCGAGCTGAAGGCAGGGGCTTTAACCCACTGAGCCACCCAGGCCCCCCAATTATAAATTCAAATGTAACAAAAGAATGACACATTTAACATTTTTAGAAAAGTCATGGCCAAAAACTGCCATTTTTTTACCACAATAAAAATTTTTAAAAAATAATAATAAGGAAAGTCACGTGACAGATGACAAAGTGGAAGAAAATTTTTGTCACATATATCATAGATAAAAAGCTAATATCCCTATTGCAAAGACCTTTTAACAACTGAGGGGAAAATCTCAAGAATATTATAGGGAAAAAAAAGAATAAAAATACATGAATAATTTAGACACATGTATATTACTTAATATAAAGCTTAGACAAAAAAGATTGAACATAAAATTATGTTCACCTTCACTCACAGTGAAAAAAATGCAAAATAAAATCACACGGATTTATGGTTTCTTACCAATCAAACCAGCAAAAATTTAAAAGCTTAACAATATATATCTAAGCAAGACTGTGGGAAGACAGCCATTCTTGTACATAGTTGCTAGTGAGAATTCAGAAAACACAAAATGGTTCAAGCTCAGTGGAAGAGAATGTGTCAATATCTTGGAAAGTTACATCTGGGTTCCCACTCCTAAGAACTGACCCTGAAAATACATTTCCAACAGCATAAAAATTATGCATGAAGGTTATTCACTACAGCATTTTTTAATAATTGCAAAATATTGGAAGATACCTAACTCTGTAAGTGTAAGAAATTGGTTAAGTAAACAATGGTACCATATACGATATCATATTACGTTGCTGTTAAAAAAACGAAAAAAGGAAAAAGAAAAGGAGACTCTCTATGAATTTATAATGAAGTGATTTTTAAGAGATATTAAGTGCCAGGAGCATACTGCAAAGAAAATATATAATTCTTTATCTTTTATGTACCTTTTATGTAAAAAAGAAAAAGAATGCATGTATCTACTTAAGTTTTCAAAAAGAAATCCTGAAAGTATAAGTAGACAATAAAATTTTGCTACTTCAACAGAAGAAGGGAGCGTGATAAGAAGGAAAGGATGTGGAAGGGAAGAGTGTGTCTTTGAGTATAACTTTTTGTATTGTGCTGTCTTTTGAAAACATGTCACCATTGTATCCACTCCAAAAAAAAAAAAAAAAAAAGGCCTTTTTAAGATTCAGTTATAGTACTGACAACACCTGTCAACAACACTTATTGTCTTGGTGGCAACACTTCCCCATAACACATTTTTATACCTGTGAGGTCAGTTCTGTGCCATTATTATGTCCTCCAGAAATCTCTAAATCAGCAACCAAGATAATGTGCTATTTCTTCCATAGACAAGGTTTCCCATCTGGGGATCAAGGGATTAAAATGGGTGTGTCTTTTCTCACTGTGTATCTATCTTTTATAGTAAGATTAGCTTCTTACTAGGTAACTTTAGGTTCTGCTAATCTTGAAGTATTGTTTCCCATGGGGCAGGGAACTGCTTTCTCAATTAGCAAGAATCGCGCCTCGATTAAACCTCATTGGCTACGATACTGCCACTGCGCAAAGCTTTCTTAGGGGACTCAACAACTGTTCCATGAGACTGAAATCTGAGACTGCACTTGGCCACTTCCGGATCCATAGGCTAGAGAAACAGCCAGCGAAGAAGGGGGTTAGTCATTCTAGTTAGAGTGGTTGAACCTGCAGATTAAATGGGAATTGAATGGATTTTACACGGTGGAGAAAAGGAAGTATGTATCTGGAATGCAAGTGACCCTCCAGTCATTTAGTATTCTTGTATGCTGTGATTAAAGTCAGTGGAGAAGTCAAACAGCTCAATACCAATAAACTGCTAACATTCCAGATTTTGGGGGGGAATGACTATTTGGCTAACCTCACCAGTCAAAAACTGTGATGTACAAAGTAGCTTGCTGAGAACAGAGAGAATATGGAAAATCATGTGTTATAGGAAAAGATATTTATAAATATTACCACCTGACCAGCTCTACACAAGGATTGTAATAATTATGGGTCTTTATTTCATATTTTGGTATTATGTTTGGGTATATATTAATTTGTTTTCTCCATTCTCATTCCTCTATCATCTAACATACTATTCATTGAGAGCAGTTCACTTGATATCTCATAATTAAAGTCCCAGGAGCACATCAAAGGAAAATGTATTTCACCTAGAAGAGAAACGATCTTAACTCAAACATGGAGACACTCTATTTTGTGAAGAGGATTAGAACATTTTTGCTATACAAGGAGTAACAGCATTAGTTAGGCAGAAGCCTTTTTTTTTTTTTTTAACTGTCTCTTGGAAGTTGGTTAAAAGGGGTAAATGCAGTTGCCAAATTGAGAAAAGGTGGATTGTGGTAGTTTATATAGTGTCAGATTAGCTCAGCTGGAGCTATATTCTTCAGAATTCCCTCCCATGCTTAGGTCTGAATTAATGTGGGTCCTAAGAGACTTTTCCCACCAGACTGGGAAGGCAAAATAAAGGAGAGGCTATATTCTTTTTTACACTTAGGTGGTCACTGTTGTACATCATACATTTTGTCATTTATCTGCTGCTCCTGATTGACTTGGGAGTGATAACTAGGTGACTCCTCCACTTCTTAAAGATGCGCTGTAGCCTCACCAACTCTGGGAGCTCAGCTCTATAAGGAAGTGCGCCAAAGCAGGCCATCTGCATCCTGGAAGTTGTGGGCTTGGAGGAAGTAAAAAAGCCGTGTAGATTCCATTCTGTCCATAGGAATTTCACTTCAGCCTCGCAGGTTGTAGCTTTTCCTTGCTTTCACTTCACACCCATCTTGCTTTTCTCAGCCTGCCCTGTGGATTGCGGTCTGTGGCACCAGGCAGAAATAGCCTATAATATATAATATATATATAATATATAGCCTATAATTACAGCCTATAATATATAATATATATTATAATAATTTATAATATAGTATATAATAATACTGTTCAACGGGTCTTACAAACACATAAGATAACATCCCCAAAATGTAATGGTTCTGCTTCTTTGATCAAAGATGCTGACAGTTACCTGCATGACACATAAGAGAATGGGGTTGAAGAGATCTAGGAAAGGGTGGCACCTCTCTGAATCTATCTTTTTGTACAGCTTTCATAATGGAAGCATGGAGATACTCTATATCGTTAAAATAGGAAGATAATCCAACAACGATGGGAAGAGCAGAAGTAAAACTAAAATTGAAAACAACCTGAAGCAAATATAGCCAATTATATTTCAAATTAAAATTATAATTAAACTGGAGGAGAAGGAAAAGAAATACAGCAATAATCCAAGTAATTTATGAACATGGAATTGGATGTACATTCTCAGTCTTTGGCTATGTGGGGAGAACTCTTAGCAGATTTGTTTTCTGAAGAGGAAATATGGGCAAATCAATTATGAATATATTTTAGATATTTCATAGCATTGACAAATGCTAGAAGTTGGGATTCTTCACATGGAAAGAGAGACTTAAATATATGGAAAGGAGGAGGACAAAGGAGTACTCTCATTCAGATGTATTGCAATTGGAGATATTGGTATAAAATCATGATTTCTAAAATGTATATGTGTATGTATATGGTATGCTAATTATATGCATATGTCTGCTCTGCCTGCTGAAAGGACTTGGGGAAAAAAAATTGAAATGAACACACCTAAAGCCCAGGTCATAGTCTCTAGTGCCACTCCCCACTAAATGGAACCCGTACCGCTGAGATAAATAGCTAGTTGATTCCAGGGCTGGGAAAGAGTACGCACAAGAGGATCCTGGGACATCTTGCTATGCCAGGAAGCAAAAAAAGTGCCCCCCAAATTAATAGGGCAGGTCCCAAGAATTCAGGAATCAGCTTCTAGGACAATTTGAAGACCAAAATAATTATTATTTAAATATAATATAGTGATGAATTATTGACCATTGGAAAAAAATATCCATATGTCCATACTGATAATAAACAGGCAAATAGGTGGGGGAAGTTAGAGGGGTTTTGCCAATAATAGAGTACCAAGTAATGAAAGTGATGGGAGTTTTAGAGGTAGAAAACCAGTATTTTGTGACTATCAGAATGGACTGATTTAAGCAAGAAATCAATCGCACTTGAGGACCAGGATATTTGTGTTGCTTTAAAGTGTCAATACCAGGTTATTTATTAATTATAAGGAAAAAATATGTAACTATCAGTGGAGAAATCAACTATTTGAATCAGTAATTCAAATTAAAAGCATCAGTGAGGGACATCTAGATATCTGCTGTCTCCAGATGTAACAATCTAAGAAAGACATAACAGCACCTGGTATTTTGTCTGGGAATGCAGAACCTGAACCAAATATGCATACACATCAGTCAGATCCAAAAGAAAGGTTTTCATATTTTAAAAACTATTCTTCAAAATCTCAATCTCCAAATACAAAGAAAGACTGTAGAAATGTTCCAAATAAATGGAGACTCAAGAGACTGACCCTGACAAGTAAACACAATATTTGATCCTATGTGGGATCCTGTACGGTGTGGGGGGTTGGGAGAAGAATTCTACTTAAAGCGCTCTTGATTCAACTGGCAAAACTGTAATATGAATAGTAGATGAGCTAAAAGCACTTGTTCAATTTTAAACTTATTGCATCTTATAATTGTATTTAAGTCACATAAAAGAAATTCGTTTAAAAAGAAATGATGGAAAGGGGCGTGATGATTGAAATGTCCTCTCTAAAGGTTCACAAAAATATAACATGTATGTTTGTGTGTGTGGATGTGTCTACAACGAGAGGGAGAGCAAATAAGGAAGCAAATGAGGTAAAATGTTAACAACCGTTGAACTTGGCACTCTTCATGCTATTCTTACTTTTGCACATATTTTTGACTTTAAAATTACTTCCAAATAAAACCGTCATTTTTGTTTTTATTTTGTTTCATTCTGGCATACTTGAAATTATGCAATGGTGGTTGTTTAGAAGAGTACCTAAACAAAATCTGAAATGTCTTTTAACTCAATGACATCAATCTTACCTTACTGCATAAGTATACAAGAAGCACACCTAACTTACTTTAAAAAGAGGAGAATTATAAGGTTTATACATAATGAAAGCTGGATTAAATGTTTCCTGTATGTAATCGTTGATACTTTATTAAAAGTTTCCTTTTTCCATTTTTTTCTTTCCTTCTTTCTTTTTCTTTTTCTTGAGACAGTTGAATCTGAAGTATACAAGAAAACATGAGCACATTGTTTGTTTTTTCCCCAGAAATGTTGATTTATCTTTCACTTTTTTACTATATTTCTGGCAAATTTCAAAAATAGATTCTCACTCAAACACCTTGCAAAAAAGGTTTTCTGATATTGGTGCTGAACTGATCTCAGAATTCTTTTCATTGTGTGCCTGAGGCTAATACATCAAATCCTGTTTGGGAGTCATTTCCTAGTGTTGCTTGACTTTGAAACAAACTGAGTTGTCTGCAGATAAACGGGTGCTTAGGCAAGGCAATGGCTTAGTGCTAGAAAAGCTAGCCAACCCGTAATTCATAGTGACTAAAGCTATTTAAGAGTAAGGCATTGCCAACATAAGCTGCATGTTTTATGATAAACAGCTCAACTTAAGATTGTTTACTTTTCACATTGCAATGTTAGTAGCTATCTGAATGTGGGTTAAGCAATGTGCAATTTTCCTAAATGTCTATAAAAGTGAAAAAGAATCCTTGCATGTTTTTTAGTGAAAGCCAATTTTGGCCAAAGCTTCTCCCTTTTCCTTAAACCGTGGAATCGATGAAGTCAGACCTTTACGTGTATGCTGCTCTCATTCTTTCTTTTGCCAGGACCATGGAGTCCTGATAAGAGACAGGGGAAGCTTTACCCTCCCTCCTCAGTGACTCTGTGAACACACAGGCACCATGAGAAGGTCATTCATCGAGCAAGGGTACATCCCTCCTCCTCAACAGACAGATGAATCTCTCCTATCACCTTGAAGAACCACACTGTTTGGATAATAAAAATGATGGGGTTTTATTAGGGTATAGGATTATAATAGTATTTTGCCCAGGAAAGTTTGAATAACCAATTTTTATCTACAGCCGATCATTCTTTTCTGCAAGGTTCCTGAGGGATGTATGCATACAAGCAAAATGTAACAAAGAAGCTTTTTACGTTTTGCTTTGGCCATAAACCCTGAAGTGGGATTCCAAGAAACTAAACTAAAACATACGAAAGCCTCCTTTATTTTAAAGATAGGTGTATTAGTATGTTACTTATAACCAAAGAAGTATAAGACCTATTTTCTGGGGGTGCCTGGGTGGCTCAGTGTGTCGAGCCTCTGTCTTCAGCTCTGGTCATGATCTCAGGGTCCTGGGATAGAGTCCTGCATTGGGCTCTGCTCAGGAGGGAGCCTGCTTCCCCCTCCCTCTCTGTCTGCCTCTCTTCCTACTTGTGATGTCTCTCTCTCTCTCTCTGTCAAATAAATAAATAAATAAATAAATAAATAAATAAATAAAATTAATCTATTTTCTGATCCTTTTTTTTCCTCCTGTTTCCTGATCCTTAAAACCAAATCCTTGTCTTTGAATTTTCCCCTTTAATGGAGCAAAGGTTTAAGGGGCCACAACTCTCAAGCCCAGGAAATGATTGCTATATGTTTAGACTAAACAGACTTATTTACACCACCTATTAAATAAAGTCCAAAGAGTAGCCTTGAACCCAATCAACTAGGTACATTTTCCTTGTCTTTGGGCTTGGGAATAAACTTCCTTCTTCTGGTAACCAGCTAACCAAGTGGTATAGGAAAATACTTATTTTTGTCTATGCCTGAGTTTATAAGACATAGAAGACTTGAGTACAAACCTGTGTCCTGGAGGCATTATTGGTCTACTGAAATTCTAATAGGTTTGGGGAGAGTTCTGGATTCAAATTCTCCATTACTTACTGCCCGAGTAAATCTCTGCAATTATTCTAAACTTTTCCCATGACTTAAAAATGTGGATAGTAATAGCATCTATTTCAAAGACTCAAATTCCAGGTACCAGACACGTACTGCATGCCAGGCCTTACTCAGAACATTGCAGATTCAAAGATAAATAAGATATAACTTCTTTCATTGAACGTTGTTTGTAGGGTAAACATTCATCTGAAACACTATTAAAGAAGAGGATGATCATTCTGAGCTTTGCCAGATTTGTAGGAACATGCAGAAGAACGTAAAATATTTATTTAAAATATTAAGCGGAAAGACAACCTAATGTATTCAAAGAACAATAAGGAATTTTATATTTACTAGAACAAAAAATGAAGGGCAACGTTTGGAAGATAAAACAGGAAGTAAGAAAGGGTCAAAACATGAAAGATCACTATGTTGGCTTAGGAAGGTGATGGGTAACACACACACATCATTATGTTGGCTTAAGAAGGTGATGGGTAACATACACACACATGCACACACATCCAGATCAGAGAGATCAAGAGAACTCGGAAAGCCTGAACATACTTTATTATTTCAATGCTTGCCTATTCCAGAAAGCTTTTTGGAAAGAAAAATTTAATCACTTTGACTTAGAAGCAATGAAGTTCATAGACAATTTAGCTTAATGGAGAACTGGAATTATAATTTTATGCAGCACCTCAGCCCTGATTTTACTAATTTGGGGGCTCCCCTTATAGAGGTGCACTTCTGGTGTCCTGATACTTTTTCTATGCTGCCTAAGTACTAGAAGGGAACAGGGGAGAGTTTGAGAGAAGCAGAATATTCACAGGTCAACACATTATAACAAATACTCTATATTTATCTTAAGAGATGGTATCAAGTGATATCTGTTGTCACAATATCATAAAATATATGCTAGTGCCAGTTGAAGGCAGACTAGGGTGATGGTTAGTCCTCTCTGGAGAAGTTATATGTTAAACTGTAGCTGCCTATTTTAGGAACATTGTTGCCAAGAGCTGAACCATGCTGGAAAAGCTAGAGCCAAGTAAGGTGAGACACTCCATTCACAGGCAGTTTCAGCAGTAAGGTGAAAATGCTTACAAGGACGAAGTCTCATGGTAAAAATGAATGGGTGAAAATGGGTCAGTGCTAGCCAACATTCATATGGAAGCAGATATATATTTTAGCTTTGGAAAAGAGTGTAGAGCACTAACCAGGGTTAAAAAGCTAACAGACCCCAGATGAAGGAAAAAGGAAGAGTGGTTATAAAAACTGAAATTGGGTAGGCTTGATAGGTTTGGGTCAGAAAAAGATCAGGATTAGAGAGATGGAGGTGCAGTCTTCCAGAAAGCAAACAGGATAATATCAGTTAAGATGGTCTCTTGCGCACGCCTTTATGCATGTTTGCTCCTTAGGCTATATGTTCTGCTCTGTTTCCAGGGAAAATCTTTGTGACCTCTGACAATAGATGATATTTAAATCTTTGTGAACCCAGCTCTGTTCTCATGACCCCCAGATGATGAAGAGGATTGCGTTTTCCAACATGCAGAGATTATTTCTGCCCCTTCACCAATCAGTCAGTGAAGGTGTGTTGAGGATTCTGTAACACAGACATACCACCCGCTACAGTTGGAGCTAAAGGAATTAATAGACGCTTATATCAATGCCCCTAGCCTGAGTTGCTTAGAATCTGGGGCAGAAGAAAAATAGAAACAGGTTAAATAGCAAAAGGGGAAAAGAAAATACTCCAAAACTATATTTCAAGTGTCACAAAGGAGTACATAATCAATGCCTGTGAAATCAGAGGGCAGCAAGATCACTTCGGATTCTACCTTGGAAATTTATAGTTCTATTTTAACTCATTTCCTAATAGATTAATGGACTACAACAAAAAAGTGTACAACAATGTATAATGTATAAATGATGCATAATAACGTAATGCAGTTCTTGTGTTATTTTTATATTAACAATTTTTATCTGACTCTGTTACCTTGAATGTAACTTCCGCGTGTGATTATCTGCCTAACACAACGCCAAGAAGTAACATTTCCAACTGGATCAATTCATTATGGAATACCAAAGAAAGGAAGAAAGGAAGAAAGAGAAAGAAAGGTTATATTTTTGTAATAAAAGCAAAACCACCTCATAATAGAAATGTACATGCTTAATAAATGTACACAGTAATGCAAATTAAAACAAAAAGATATCCTTTTCCACCCATCAATCAGTCAACGATTTTTCAAAATATTCTACTCATCAAGGATAGTGTGACTTAGTTTTACTTGGTAGTGGACGTATAAATTAGTATAATTTTCTGGAAAGCAGTGGGCAATATATCTAAAGAGGCCTAAGTATATTCCTACTTTTTGAAACCACTAGTTAAACACCTTGGAATTTAACCTAATAAAATATTCTCCTGTTTGTACAAAGATGCATATTTATATTTATATATACTTGTGTTTCTACACATTTGTGTTTGTATACATTTATGTTTGTATTCAAATTTTCATTTGATCTTTATTCATTAGAAACAATGTAAGATTATCTTTAAAATGACATCCATGTCCATAAATAGAAGAGTTGTTCACTAGGAGCATATTCAAATGATGGGTGATTTTTGCCATTACAAAATATCTTTTTAAGGTAATTTAATGATATGGAAAAATTAACGAATTAAAATCTAGTCCAGGAGATTGCTGCCTTCTAACATTTTTTTGGACACTACCCATCACCCAGTGGGTAGTATGGAGATGTTTCGTCCTGCTTCACCCCTACACCAGTTCCCAAGCCCTGGGCTGAGTTTAACAGTGAAGTCTTAACAAATAGAACTTGACAGAAACAAGATCCAGAGCTTCAGCTAGACTAAAACACAATCAACGAGGAAAGAAAATAGAGGACGAGGAGGGGACTTGCTACATCTGGTGCGGAGCCAGGAAATCTGGATCTGTGTTCCTGAAGAGCTCTAGGCAGGGCCAAAGGAAATAATCACAGACTTTTTAATCTAGAATTAAAAGTTACCTCAAATGTTGTAATAGGAATGAGGAAAGGCCTGGAAGGGTTCATTTAGCTCACAACACCATCTCTGTGATGTGGTTCTTACACCTATCTGGTTACTTGAAAGTCCTGTGACCATAGAAGCCTCTCTGTACCACATTTTATTCTGTTAAAAATGAGATTAAGTTCTTTCCTTTCCAGCTCTAAATTCTACAATTCTAATGAACTGTAATTTTTAATACAAATTGAAAAAAAAGAACATTCATTCTACAATTCTAATAAATTGTGATTTTTTAAATATAAATTGAAAAATAAATTTAGAATAAAATGAGGCGAGGCATACAAAACAGATTAGAAGACTATGGAAGAAATGTTCAGAAAGATACCAGTATTAGAGTTGTAAATTACGAACACATTTGGGCATTAAAAAAATTTTTTCCCAGAAGTTCAGCTGTTAGTTTTATTTCCACAGTAGCCAAACAAATAGACACAAAGTGCTTTTATAACCTGAGGGCAAAGTCATTCCAGAGGGCATATAGGTCATCACTTTCCTGGGTCTTCCCCCTACCCCCCGTACTTCTTTTCACTCATCATTGACCATTAAAAGCCACTACCATTCTTCGAATGTTATTTCTTAAATTGTTTTCTATCAGTGAAATCTTGAACATCTTACCTTAGAGTAGGCTTCAGTTGAATAAAGACAAGCATAATGGTAATTAGGAGGGGCTCAACAGAAGAATGAGGGGATAAGGTGAAACAGAGTCACGGGATCCTCCAGCACAGATGGACAAGGCAGCCCTACTCCATGTGATTCAACAGCCTTGACGTTCTTTCTGTCATTAGCATTTCCCTCCTTAATCTGTTTTGATTCTTTCTTCCCTACATACTTGGCCTGAAACTTTTATTTGTAGATTCTTAGGGATTAAGAAAATAAAGGCAGATTAATCACTTTATATGACAGCTTGATACAGCAGTCAGAACAATAATAATTTCTGCAAGCTAGCCCCTTTTTGCATCTTGGCTTAACTCCTAAAACTTAATCTATCTGTACCTCACTTTTTTTTTCAAATGTTAAAAAAGAGAAAGAGATTGAGAGAGGAAGAGAGAGGGAGAGAGAGATATTGAGAAAGGGAAAGGAAGAGAAAGAGAAATCTTTCCTTCTGGCTTAAAGTGTTGCTTTGAAGATCAGATGGTAGCAATACTACATATTGACAAGCTTTACAAACCTAATGACATTGCATAAAAATTAGACCACTTTAAAATATATATTTTATCTCATGGGAAAGTAGAAGGTCCTCTAGCTTTCTTTTGCTACATAACAAGCTGTTAGTTTTGTTTACTGTCTGTCACCATCTAAAAGAGGAGGTAATTCAAGACAGGTAATTAGGATCTATGACAACAAGCTAAGGGTGGAAATGTACATTTCAGAGCTCTTTGTGGGAACTACCTGTGTCTGGACCACACCTGAAATTACACTGTCACGTTCACCATCACGTGGCTCCTCTTCTTTCCTGTCTGCTCAACGTGTCTTATCCTTTACTGATTTCTCCCGGGAGCACATCTTAATAAATCACTACATCTCAATTTTGGGGCTAGGGTCTGCTTCTGGGAGAAGCGAACCTAAGAAACCCAACAGATTTTTGTTGTTGTTGTTGTTAAGTCAACAAATGTTTATTGAACATCTCCTAACTGCCAGCACTGTCCTCGTTCATTAGGCAGAGAGAAGCAAAAATATAATCCCTCTCTAGGCACCTTCTATTTTATTGAGAAGGGTGAGAAATTAAACGAATGAATAAGTTTATAATATGATTTGTGTTAGAATCATGATAAAAATGCTATGACCAACAAATGAATCAAAGTAAATTAGGGAAAGGATGGAGAAAGACAAAAAGTATTATTTTAGATAAAGAGGTCAGATAAAGCCTCTCTGAGAAATGAATATGAATAAAAACTATCCTCTGCCAAAGTAATATTTGTTCTTGTATTTCAATATATAGAATCAGGTCATCTTAAGCCTTTGTAAGAAATTAACATGTGCTGGGCACTCTGGTTGGCTCTGAGAAGACAGGGTCTCAGAAGAATATGGGGCACAGAGCTGAGATCGGGGGTCAGGCCTGTAGGGCTAAGTGGGAGGTGATTCGTCCTCAGCATCCTACAAACAGGACAGAGGCAGGGGAAATGCAGAAATTCTGGCGTTATTCTGAAGGTTATACCCAAGCAATTCAGACCTCCTAGAATCAAAGAAAAGGGTTTATTCCATTGCTCCCTACTCTTTTTTGGGGGAGTAAAAATGTGTTCTCATCTCTTTGTGTGCTTTGTAGCAATGCTTTTAAATGTCAGTTTATTAGAGGTGTGTGTGTGTGTGTGTGTGTGTGTGTGCATGCTCCAAATTTTATTTTACACATTAAGGAGTTAGCTAGGGTTCTCTTCCTGAAGACAATGAATAGATAGTTCCCTCAAACCATTGTTTAAATTGATTATTGTGAATGTTGCTATAGAAATACAGAGTTAATATATACATACCTACATAGAAAACACTGCAGGTTATTACTCTAAGTCCACTTTTGCACATATGGATTTGTCCTTTCTTGTAATTCTTACTCTAACAATTTAATCTTTTTCTCCAAAGCTTTTGACTCTGCCTGAGATTGCAATAAGAGCATGCTAAAATAGAGCTAATATATAATGTATCCTAGTCTCCTATCTTTTTCATCCCTTGGAGACAAATCAAAACTGAAATAAAACCCATGATTCATTCTGTAAAATTCAAGTTTCCCATAATCTTAATAAAATCTCCTCACACTAAGCATCCAAAAAGGACTATTCAATAATCAAGTACTACTGGCTTTGTTTCCTGGGAGGAAAGGCTAAATTGAATAATTTAAGCAAATCATAGATGCAAATGTGATGCATTGCTTCAGAGTCTCTGTGCCTGATTTCCAGAACATCATCAGTTCACTGGGCTGCACCAGGATCTAGTCTAAGATGAATGAACCATTTGGACTTAAGGTTGATCTGGATGGCAGCAATTCACCACAAGTTATTTCCATCCTGTGAAATTGCATTCCTCTTTTTCTTTTTCTGTGAAGCAAGGAAAAATAAATAGGCCTAGCAATGCAATTCCTTATTATATTGATCAGACTTCTGGCATTAAAAATGTCTGCCCTTTAACCTTTCCCTTTTCAGAAATCTTTCAATGACTCCTCTGTGCATGACATGAATATGTACCCCTGGAGACATTATCAGCAATATTTTTTTATTACTGACACTGTAAAAAAAAATGGACGTGTTTTAAACCCTCTACAAACTACTGTTTAAAAACACAAGACATGATTGATCACCAGATGGAGCAGTAAAAATGAAAACTGGGAGATAAAGATGGAATACAAATATTTAATCATAAATGGAAAAACAATGAAAATCTGAGGATAACTATATTCTGTTTGCAGATAATAACCTTTCATGTGAGAATGAGTCACTTATGGTATCTAACATAGAAACATAAATCCAGTTGCATTCTAACTACAAATTTTTGCCTGCAACACTCTTGCTTATAACTGGAAACATTTTATTTAGCTATTCTAATTCAGCAAAGTCTTATATATTTGAATTTTTACATCACATCAGTCAAGAAAAATTACTTCTCCTACTAATAAAAAAGGCATTTTCTTCTGTAACTTAAAATATGGCAGTATCATAAAGCATATTGAAAACTCTCTGCCAAAAGCTTTGGGTCCATAATATTGGAGACCTTATGTAATACTTTCTTTGAGATAGAGATTTTTACTTCAGTTCTGGTGTGTCCCAGAATGTTGATGAAATGGAGATTTATTTTAAAATATTTTGCAGATGGCATTGCACTATTGTCTTACATGTGAATATGGTATGGTAGACCATACCTTATCAAAAAGTAATGACTTGCATTACCGTTTGTTTTAAGCTTAATAAGACACTAATATTTAAGTTTGTTATACAGTGTTAAGTGGATAAATATAGGATTTGAATTTCATCACTATGAAAATTAAAAACAAAAAATCCTACCAAATTATGAAAGACAAAGTACATTATAAGCATTCCAGCATTTAACACAAGAACTGAGGAGTAGTATTCCCTAATAAAAAATGTTATGGGTGCTTGGGTGGGCTTGATCAGTTAGCATCCATCTCTTGGTTTTGGCTCAGGTTGTGATCTCACTGGTGGTGGGATAGGGCCCTGAGTTGGGCTTAGCCCTCAGTAGGAAGTCGACTTGGGGATTCTCTCCTTCTGCCCTTCCCCCACTCTTGTGTTCACTCTCTCTTTCTGGAACAAATAAATAAATCTTTATAAAAAAAAAAAAAAAGAAAGAAAACATGTTAAACGCATGACATAATGGTGTCTTGTATCATCCTACTTGCTTTCACTACTTCTTCTCCCTGCCCATGGTAACCAGTAGAGAGCTCTGCTGATGGTAACATCCATTCACCACCTCATCTCACATTGTGAGATGGTAGCCTAGGAATATCTTCATGACTTTCATATTTATTTCTACAATGCTTGACTGAAGGTTTGTCCTTCAATTTTGACCCAATTTTCCAATATTATGTGTTGAGTCCATACACTTGGTTCTTTAGCAGTAATGAGGCAGGAAGGACACAACAGTGACTTCTAACAAAGCCAATGCAAGAGGTACACAATTTTCTTTAAAAGCACTGATACATAAGAGGCATGGATGGCCTGAATTTCCAGGATAAAGGAAGCAAATACTGTTTTTCTTGCTTCCCTAACTTTTCCATGGCCTGTCAAAGAACCAATCAGGCAAACACATTAACAAGAGTTCAACTGACAACAGAGAAATAAGGCAAGTTCTTCCATTTTCACCATCTTAAATAAAGCGTTGAACTAAGCCAGGTAAAACACTTTTGTCTTAATCAGTATGTGTTATTTTAAATAAAAGCTTTTCCAGGTCAGTGTAAAACATTTTTTTCCAAACATAATCTGTTTGTTATCAGTTCCGGTACTTTTATGCTTTTAGTTTTAAATTATCTCACCGTACAGTTTTGACCAAATTATCCACTAAATTAACTGGACGAGGGCAAGGTAATAAATAACTTGAAAGGACTGCAGCAGTCCCACCTACTGTGATATATATTATCAAAAACAAAGGCCAGTTCCACAATGCTGGGGACTTTACACAAAATTTATAGACCTTCCTTTTTGTTCATGCTAGTTTCTCATATTCTAACTAATGATTTTTTAATCTGCCAGTATTCCACTGTTTGGGGAATATATAAAATGTAGCTCAGAGCCTTGGAATTCAGACTATTCAATAAGACCCGTGGTGATTCTCTCAGGAATGAAGTTCATTCACAGAGAATATTTAGCAGATTATGTAGTAATCCATAGCAATCTTCCCTAGGGTTCTTATCTGTCACTTCAGGGTAATATCGATGGGAGTAAATAATACTCTCCTAGAAGAGCCCATTTGCTCTATTAAATCTTTATTTAATATTAATCTTCTTAGATTCCCAAAACACCATGATTTCTTGATAGACCTATTGGCCTTCTGGGGAAAAAAAAAATGGGACAACATCAGCCATATCTAATCAAACTGTTACCACCTATAAGGTGGCTCAAAAGGAAGTTAAGTTTCTGCCTTGCTCATTGTCACTCTTCTGAAGCGAATACCAGGGCTGGGTACATAAGTGATAGCTGAATTAATAAAAAGATACCACTTGATTGGGAAAAAAAAGGGTAGGGCTCATTTTTTATAAACATGATATTCAATAATAAGGATCTTTGAATAAGTTTATTTATCTCGTTTCCTGGGTGGTTCTGTGGCTGTTTAAAGGACTACACCCTAGAGAAAATACTTTGGTCTCAGATAGAAATACAATCTAGGGGCACATGAGTGGCTCAGTGGATTAAAGCCTCTGCCTTCCTCTCAGGTCATGATCCCAGAGTCCTGGGATCGAGCCCCGCATCAGGCTCTCTGCTCAGCGGGGAGCCTGCTTCCTCCTCTCTCTCTGCCTGCTTCTCTGCCTGCTTGTGATCTCTGTCTGTCAAATAAATAAAATTTTTTAAAAAAAGAAAAGAAAAGAAATATAATCTAATTGCAAAATTGTTTAATACTACCTGCTAAAGTTATGAACATTAAATGGAGTAAAGCATACAAGTGGCGAAGGCATGATTTCTAGTATAATTAGAAGTGTTTGATAAATGTTCATTTTCATTATTATTAATGCTCATTGTAGGTAAGGTTGCTCATAATGCCACTGAGGGTAAAAATGAACATATTCTGTTCTATTCGCTACTCAGCAGCAATTCAGAAGTTAGAGTGAGTCCAGGAGAAAATAAAAATGGAACAGAAATCATACATCCTTGCTAATTCTAGATAATAGCATAATGTAGATGTTAGATGTTGCTACCTTTATCTTGGAAAATTGGCCAGCTAAAAGCAAAATCATAACTAAAATTTGTGCTCCAATCCAGAATCATTAGGCTGCAGCTTTGGGCACTCAAAACCCTTAACCATAGCCCTCAGCTGAATCTGTTTCTCCTTCTGTCTCACCATACTTAGTGTAATTCAATTCTTCCATCTGCACATTTCAACTCTGAGTGTTAAAATTTGACAGAGCTCTTTGTATCGGCTAGGTTATCTGATGCTACCTAAGAGAAAGTGCTGATGAATAAAAAGTGATTGCCATCTTACTCTTTGGAAAGAGCATATTTGCATTTTGATAGAGCTCTGTTGATGGCTTGAGGCACTGGAGAGAGTCACACAGGATCTAGGATGCTTCACTCCCACCCAAGCTTCTCTGACTCATTCTTTCCCAAGGGAAGATAAACTTTTCTGAAATTGTGCGCCCTGGTGCCTCTTCTCTTTGTGGGCCCTGATCCATTTACCATTCCACCATAAGGTCCACTTATAGGCCGGCTCCAGACTGCAGGAGTCAGCCATATGGATGCTGGGAGTGAGGGATGAGGAAGGAGTAGAAGCATGGTGCCAGTTTGGGGGTAAGCTCCATTTTCCAATCCAGTTTTGAACAGTTTTCAAAAATTGATTTCTTTTGAATATCCATCTTATTTCTTATTTACTTTGGAGCACGGAGAGGGAAAGGGTACGATTATCACCCAAATGACGGGCATACATTTCTTAAACTCAGAGTAAGCAACTTATTTTTCTGAAGTTTATGGGAGACCCTTCTGTGGTTTTCCAGCCACGTAATAATCTAGGGAAGAACACAAAAACCAAAACCTGGATGTTGAAAGATGTGTGTACAATGATCGAAGAATGGATGACTATTCAGAAAGAGGGATCAGAAGTTGGGCATCTACCAACCTTCTAAGAATATCTCCTGGGACTCTGACTCTTAGTGTGGAAAGCAGAATGAGATGAAAAATTTTGTTATCAGTCACCAAGGACTCCAGCTTTGAAGGTCCCTGCGCTTTACTTTCTGCTCCGTTCACCATTAGGAATACTGATTCTCAAAGGAGGTTGAGCGGAGGATCTCTGTGTGGGAGCTGAATATTTGTAGCAATGATGTTTCCTTGTCTTATCCTGTAACAGTTCTATTTTTTATCTGTATTTTTTTCGAGAGCTGATGCTTGTTAAGGAAAATCAAGTCACTGAGAACAATTGCTGCACAGATATCCCTTCAATTAATTGAAAAATAGAGTCAAATTCAATTTTTAAAAGAGAAGTTCCATACCTACTTAAAAATCACTCTCAACAGTGATTCACAATGAGGAAGGATTCTTTGTTGCTATCGCTGTTTGCCTGACAGCTACATATCCTGGGCATAACAACACTTGAAATAGGTATTTATTGAAAGAACATTGTATTTTGTAATATAAGAGATTGTTAGTTGTTGTTATTGTAGTATTTACTAAAATCACAGAATGGTTAACAATACATGTTAACCTTGAAGGGATCTTGATTTCCTGAACAATTCCGCATATCCACTTATTTTTTTTCTCCTTTTCTTATTTTTCAGTTCATGGGAAAATAATGACATTGAATTTAATTTGGCAAATGAATTGGTTAAAATACTGATCAAGTTCTTTAGTAGCTTACAGAAGAAATCAGTTTGTCATTCCTTTACTTGAGAAGTTTTTTACAAATTTGAATGTATTTTGAAGTTTGTCATTTATCAATGAGTATAACATGAAAGTCATTTTATTTCGCCTTTACAAATGCCGCTTGAATACTCTTATACCTACAGCATTTCAACAGGGAGAATATATCTGTTGGATAAAACCTCATAAGTAGAATCACTGGATCAAAGACTATATGCTCTTATAATTTTAATATGTTGATGAATTCCATGAATAGGGATGAGATCTTATTATACCCCAAACCGCACTTCTGCAATTCAGCAAGTTAGGTAACTTAAATTTTTGTCAAATAAGAAGGTAAAAGAATGGTACATCAATGAAGTCTTAGTTTCTGAGTAAAATTGAATATTTTGCTAATGTTTAACAAAACATTTTCTTTTCTATTCTCCTCCCTTCTTTCTTCCTCTTTTCCTCCTCTTTTCTTTGTTTTGCCCAGTTCTCCATTAATGTATAGGCTTATCCTTATCTGTTTTTAGGACCTCTTTATGTATTAGGAATATTAGCCATGTGTCTATCATATGAGTAGTGGCTATTTTCCTGGATTATTAGAACTGTGACTTTGCTGTATAAATGGGTTTTTGTTGTTGTTGTTGTGGAATTAAATTTTTATTTTTTTAAAGATTTATTTATTTGTTTATTTATGTGTTTGGGGGGGAGCATTCATTGGGGGAGGGGCAGAGGGCGAGAAAGTCTTAAGCAGACTCTGTGCTGAGTGTGGAGCCTGATGTAGGGCTCCATCTCACCACCTTGAGATCAGGACCTGAGCTAAAAACCAATAGTCCAACACTCAACTGACTGTGCCACCCAAACACACCGAATTTAACATTTTTTAAAAATCTTATACCTACTGGAATTTGAAATAGAGTGAGAAGACTTTTCTTACTATTCATGATAAAATAATTCTGTATTTCCTTCAGAAACATTTATTCTTTTATTTTATAGATGTGAATGCTGCAGCTAATTGCAATGGATTTTGGTATCTGATATGATGCATGAATTTTACTTAATATTCTTATCAGATCATTATTTACTTGTTCCCCCATCATTTATTGCCTAATCCACCATCTCTCATTTGTAAATTGGGTCTATTCCTGGATTTTTTGTTACGTCTTATTGAACTTTTTCTTCATGTGCCAGTAACACTGTTTAAATTGTTAAAAGATTTTAAGGTCTTAAAGCGCTAATTTTTCTTCTGTGCTTTTTTTGACATTTTTCTTGCTATTTCTTTCTTGTTTATCTTTCCATAGAAGTGTCGATTAATTTTATTTGTCCAATGCCCTCTCCTTCTCAAAAAAGACTTAACTGTATTTGCACTTGATTCATATAAATTAATTAAGAAAAAGTTGACTTTGTGTGATAGAATACCATCGAAACTCAGCCAACTCCAAATCCATTGCCTCTCGCCCCTCACCCACAGATGTGACCCTTTCTTCATAAATGATATCATGTATAGCAAATATATTCAAAAGATTGCTTTGATCATGGTTGTTCCCCTGATCAGCTGTCAATAGTGGAGACATTCAGTTTACTGTACTACTTCTCAAACTAAATGTGCTGTACAAAACACTTCAAAATTTTGTGTCTTTTTTGCTCATTTTCCACCTTGGCCAAATGTCTTTCTTTATTATTAACTTGCACCTCTTTTTAGGACCAAATCACATCTGCTCCCTGACATCTTCATGAGCCACTTTAATCAAGAATGTTTGCTCTTTGCTTTGAAATCTCTTCACACTTCCTCTCTGTGTCAGTCATTTGCCTTAGTCTTTAAATTTAAGGCTAATTACCAATTTATGTGTAGACATCTTCTTAATTAGATCTTACATTGGTTAAAGAAAGAACATAATTCTCATTTTTTAAATATTTCTGACAGACAAGAATGTGTGTGTGCATGTGTTCAAGTGTCCGGTTTTTTTGTTTGTTTATTTTGTTTGTTTGTTTTTTCTTTCCCCATTAATTTCTGGGGATTTTCATTTCCTGTGAGTGTTTGTCCTCAGCAGTTCAACACAGTCAGTTTGCCTTCTCGTTCTCCAAATAATGACCCTCCTTCAATAAGCAGACAGATCTTTCCTTACAGCAGCAAGACATTATTCAGAATCCTGCCTTTTTGTCATCTATCCAGTTTTTAATCACTGACAGAACTTTCTGTTGCCAAGAATTTATAGGTGCAAGGGAATAGACCTGCAACACGGTATCGATTTGTCCAGGGGTGGCCGCTAACCCTGCGTACTTCGGTAAAGCTGGACCTTAGCCGGCCAGATGGCAAGAAAGCTTCTTGTGTGTTCTGTAAGTGCAGGCACAGATTTTCACTGTCAGGTGATACTCAGGATAAAAATATCTCTTTTAAGAGGCATTGAAAATCTAAATTGAGTACATCTGGCAACCCTCCTTTATTTACTCTTTGTTAAGCATCACAAAGTATCCTTTCAAGGCAGAGAGGGAATGATTTACATTTGCAAAGCCCAGGCTGATTTATTCCTAACAAATTTTGCTCACCCAGATGATTTGTGTTCCACCTTCCAAGATCTTCTAAACTAGTTTTCCAGGTGCAGAGGTGAGAGTTGCCAGTGTATAATTTTTGGATTACCCTTAACTCCCTTCTGCAAGATGTTCAACACTTTGGCTACACTCCAATCTCCAGCTATAGTCTCTGCTTGAAAGGATAAATTACATATTTTTGTAATTATATAGAAATAAAAACACATTTTACCAGTGAGGATGCCAAATCTGCCAACTATCTTAAAACATCTTTATTCTCATGCACTCGAATCTAAAAATAAGCTTATTTCAAATTAGATCTCTTTTGCAGGGTTTTACCAGCTTATAATGAATCTTGAAAAACAAGTTCCCTAAATTTAAAATACATGGAATTAGATAGTATAATTGATGATCATTTAAGGGAAGACATAGCAAAGTATTTCTATAGACACCAGACTCAGGCTAAGCCCTGGAAAAATTGACTTTATGCACTTATTCTGCAGGGAGCTCTCCTTTATCGTTAACCTCAAGCTAAGCAAGACACTCAAATAATACTCATATGTATGATTCTCAACTTAACCAGTTATAAAATTGATTCCTAAAAGTTTTTATTAGTGCTTACAACATCAATAGGAGGTATATATTATACTTATAAACAAAGTGCATAAAATGTGGGTTGCTGAGGTATGATTAAGCATTGCTACATTCAGTGATCAGGGAAACAATATTTGGAAATCTTGTCTACAAACTCCAGATGTGTGGTTCTTCTATATACAGTTCTCCTGCAGTAAGTCTTTAATTACTCAACATCAGTGCATTAGCAGATTTAGCAGTAAAAGAATAGAACATTATCCTAGGAACAGAGCATCGACCAGCACATTAAAATGGCAGGCAGGTTGAGAACTTTGCATTAAAACCCAGATCTTTCCTTAATTTTATCTAGGAAAATAATGTTATCTTTCTGTGAAAGTTGTTGAGTGCAATCAAATGGAAGAAAATTATTACTAGGAGGGAAATTAAAGCCAGCCAGAAATTAAAATTGCACGTGTTAATCAATGATAATTGATAATAGCTAATCAATAGTAGAATAAATAGAGATATTCCCACAAGAGAAGTAAATGAACACTGAGCCTTGTTAACTTTCATTGATCAAGGTGTAAATGTATACCTAGATGTAATGCATTTGAGCAAGTGCATTAGCCCTTCCCAACTTAAAAACCCATATCCATGACCTTGCATTTTAAATGGTTTATTAAAATGGAAATAGAGAGAGAATAATTGGAATTAACCATCGCTCTCTTTGCGTGCTCATTTAGACCCTTGTATAGATATCAATATTCTAGCACTTTTCATATTGCAATTATTTCTTTTAATTTATTTTATCATAGTAATACACAGAAGTCTGAAAAGCCAGATTCTAACAGAAGTATGCAATAAACATTGACACTGCTTCGGTATCCCTCATATTCATTTCCCCTACTTAGAACCAGTTAAACCATTACTAGAGGGGTGCCTGGGTGGCTCAGTCAGTGGGGCCCAATTCTTGGTTTCAGCTCAGGTCATGATCTCAGGGCATGAGACATAGTCTGGCAGTGGACTCTCTCTCTCTAAAACAAATTAATCTCTGAAAATAAATAAATAAAATAATAAATTACTAGATTTAATTAGTCTGATGAATAACCCCAGAATTGTAAACAGTTAAAAAAAAGTTTAAACTTTTGCTCTGATTTTTCAAATTTATGCATCATTTATTGTTATCTCAATCTAAAAGACCAGGGATTTAACTTACTGTTCATATTTCCAAACTCTACCTCTCCAAAGAGTTATCCTATAATTTTCAGTTCCTTCTTCCACTTGTCCTAGATGCAAATGCAAATAATTATGTTCTATCAACCTTAATTATTGTGTCTTGGGGGCAGTTTGTAAGATGAAGACATTAGTGCCCCGTTTCCTCCAGGTCATCTTTATTTACTCACTGTGTCTTTGCCTTTATATTTTTCTCTTATGTCAAAATTAAGTCTTTCATAATTCATCCATGGATTAATTGGAAGAATATAATACAAACATAAATTAGAGTTCAGAGCAGGACCAAATACTGATTAATTATATGTTCTCCTTTATGATCTGTCATAATGGTCACTGAGTTATTTATACCAAGTGAATATACATAATATAATATACATAATATATAATATATACATAATATATATACCAAGTGAATATACATACATAATATGTATATATATAATATGTATATATACGTGTATATATATACACATACATGAATTTTTTAATATATTTTCGTATATTTTCTTCTGCTCTAAACTAGACTTTAGGCTTACAAAATTATAATATAAGAATTTCCCTATCCTGTTCTATTTACTATTTTGTGAATCTCACATCTTCCTATCTCTTGGTTTATTTTTTTTTAATTTGCTGGATATATCCTTAATTGATTTCCTAGGGAAGATTTTTATTTTTTTTTTACCAAGTATACATCCTGAATTCTTTCAGGTTTTAAAATATTTTATTCCTTCCTCACATTTTAGTGAAAGTTTGCCTAAATTTGTAAATCTATGATGAAAACCAATTCCCCTAAGAACTTTGAAAGCATTTCTCCATTTTCATCTGTGATGCTAAGTTAATGATGGTCTGATTATCTGTCATTTAGAGATGATTTTAGGATCTTTGATCTTTGTTTTTCTTATATTTTTACAATAGCGTATCTAGATATTTTAAGGCACGGTACTTGGAAAGACTTTTTAATTAGATTTGTTTCTCTCTTTAGCTTTGAAGGACTTTCTGGCACTTTATCTTTGATCATTTCACCACTGTTCTCTTCATCCTCTTTACCAAGAACTCTTATAACTCAAAGCTGGACATCCTGAGCTGATCTCATCTTTTCTCTTGTATATTCTTTTGGTTTTTATTGGAGTTATATTGAATTAGCAATTACTTTACATTAATTTCCAACCTTCCTATTGAACATATTATTCCAGTCCTGACTTCTAATTTCCAATTTTTTTTATTCCTTCTCATTCTTTTTTTCTTTGCTTTTCTTCCTTTTTAGGATTCTGTTAGTTTGTACATGCAGAACATTTTCAAATTCATCCAAAGATACTCATGAGAACTTTAAAATTTATTTTGGTTCTTTAAATTACTCCTATTTCATCACTGTTAGTTTTTACTTAGTCTATCCTCATCATTCTTTCTCATGTTGCAGTATTTTGATAAAGTTCTGGTGAGTCATGGTAGCCAAGTCATGCTTAATAATATGGAACTAAGAATACTTACTTGGGAGACTGTGTTTGGTAGGAAATGCTTTAGAGTGAGAAATCTTGGGGGTGACTCCTGTACCAAATACGAAAGATTTCACTCTGAGTCTCTATTAACTAATTACCCTTTTTTTTTTTTTCCTTTGGACGGTTTTGTTAAGTTTGTATTTGTGCCTGGGGTAAAGCAGCCAGCATAAGGCGTTGCTGGAAGAGGTGTGGGTGGTTTACTTCTGCCATATATGTTCTCTATTAATCATCTTGTTTTTAGATCTATTTCTTCCTCCCACCCATCAAGGCCACCTGCCATCTCTTAGTCTGCGACCTCTTTGGAGTTTCTGTAGATGTCTGTTTTTCATCAGTTACAGTTACCTCTGTAACTGATCTAGATTGTGCCTTTCTGTTCTTTGATTAATCACTCATCTATCCATCTCTCTTTTTCTCTACCAGAAATTTGTTGAAATCTGTCTTTTGCTAATGTCCCCCCATGCTCTCAACTGAGTTTTATTTCTTCTTTACGTTCATTTAAATTGCATACTGTCATCTGAAAAGGGAAGAGGAGGTACAAAAGGTCAGTCCACCATCTTGCCCTGATGAAACTATCTTCCAGAATAACAGTGAGTCCCAGAAGTGCAGAGGTTAGCTCTTTTTACTTTGTATTTCTGTTGCCTACCACAGTGTCTAGAATATATTGTGTGTTACAGAAGTATGTGATAAAAGAAAATAAGGTAAATTCTATCCTAGGCAAAGTATAATATCTGAATATTTAAATGTTGCATTTCTACTCTATAATTGTTCCAGTGAGCAAGGCTATGCTGTGTAAAGCAAAACATCCCAGGGAAATGTACTGCCATTCCAAATTCTTCTAATAAAAGTTTCTGATTTAACATGTTATAATAATGAGGAAATGGTAAATTTCCTTAATAAGGAAAATGGTAAAATCATGAGCCTGTTAAATTAATAAGACTTTTTATAAGTGAAATATATTTACAATGGAAAGCTCATTTAAGGGAAATACTTAATTTACATGAAATCCTTGCACAGAAAAGCAGTGATAAATAAATTTAGATTTAATGGCATGTACTCATCAAATACTCATGGCTGCACATCATATAAAACATTTATACAATTATGTTTGTCACCAATGCAGGCTATTGATAGCTCAGTAGCTCATTCTGCATTATTGCTTCAGAACAATAATCTTTAAATATCACCCACATGGTAGTTTTTGAAAGGTTTTAAATGGATAACATTATTATAACTTCTAGAGTGTTTATAGAGAACATACAATTTAGTTTAACATCACAGTGAAGTGCTGTCTTTTTTTAAAGACAAAGCACACCAGAAACAGTGCTTTCTTTTTAAAACTCAAAAACTCAGGGATCATTTTTCCAAAGGTCACTTTATATCTTACACAAAAAAGAAAAGATAAATTCCTACCTAAAAGTCAACTGACACTCAGGTGCTATACACTGATCACCCCATTACATAAGTTCTTTAGAGGAGAAAACAGAGTCGTAATGATACTTTAGTGTGCACCCAATATTACAAAGTTAATTTTATTACAATTGTTTTATTATTTTTTATTTTTATTACCCAATATTACAAAGTTTTTTCCAGTGTTAAAACTAGCAATCAAAGCCTCTGCATTCCAGTTCAATCTACTATCCTTAACAGGATATAGGATATATAAACACAGTTTATAGGATATATATCTATAGGTGGGGGAAAAATGAGGAAGCAGGAGCAGTCTGATAGATATTGACTTACATAGATCTATGCTTTAAGACTGGACTCCAGATCCTAAGGAAGCAGGTTGTAATCCTCCACAAACAACTTCCACAAAGAATGTGATGGAACTGAACACTTGAAAACAACCTGAGCCTTGGAGGAGGAAACTAGAAATGTTTCATGATTCCACATTCAGAATTGCTGAAATGACCAAATGTGGATGGTGGCCCGTGAAGGTTTGTGTCATCTTGCGAAAGGACACATTCAAATTGTTCTCCATCTAGCACTCCTGCTGACCCGTGTGTAGATGAAAACTGCTTTAGAAACTAAACCTTCTTGGGTCAGAAGATGAAAGACTTGAGAACACAGATGGTGCTGTCACCATACTGTCTTCCCAACAGTTAGCATCTGAGAAAAAAAATCTAAGATGTGAACAATGGACTGTGCAGATGGTACCAATAGACAGGATCTTGATCCTGGATAATGGAATTACATGTCCAAAATATGAGCTCATAGCCAGGAGTGGAGTTCATCTCATTAAAGATAGGAAAAATTATTTTTACTAGAGCCTGGAAGACCTGTTCAAGAGGGCTTTGGGCTAAATATAGATAAGAAAGGGAGGACAACGTAATAAATGTCAGGCAATGACTAGAAAATGAGCGAAAATGAGTGCAAAGAAAGGGAAGATGAATGGTTTAGATGATGTCACATATCATCACGAAATGTCTAGTGTGATTTACCTGGTTGCCCCTCCGGCCCTCGCCCAGGAATGTACCTTGACAACCACATTTTCATTTTGCTTTGAAGCTTTAGTGGTCTTGTAAAAACACTTGAAACAGTAGTCTGAAAAATGTAATAAAAGAGCAACCACCATTGGTTTCTATATGGAATACTTTTAGGCGGAGGACTATTATTTTCTACATCAGAATTCTACTCACATTCTACAGCATTTTCTGAGATTCAATAAGCAGTAGAATGCACTGTCCTAAAACATAAAAATTAGTATTTTCCTAAACATCTGCTTTCAGGTGCACATCGTCAGTAGACATAGTACAGAATGGAGGTAGTAGGATTCACTGGAAAACATCTACAGGTCCTTTCCAACACAGTGTCTTGTTTCAGACAGTAATGAGCATGAGTTATACAAAGAGCAAGGACTATGACATCCATCTCACCTTACAGAGAATCTATCCTTTGTATGACTATAACGTGTAACTATTTTGAGCCCTATATCCTGGTTCCCTGAATTTTTACCTCAGCCTACCTTTGTCTCTGCTTGGAAGGCTAATAATTAGCTCAGCAATGCTTTGATAGTCACGTATGTAAATATTACTTTACATTCCTTGAGCTCTAAAAATTTCTGTCTTCTACTTTACATTGGAAAATGATAGACATTCAATTTAGAGAGAACACACACATACACATATACACATACACAATGTACATAAAAATTACCTCAAATAGGCTAGAAGCAGGAATTAATGTTCCTACTATGGAGTAGAAGTCAACTGGAATGAAAGATTCAAAATCTTTGAATAGATCATGGGATTTTTTTTTTTCTTTTTTTCCCCCCTCTTGTAAAAAGCCTTTAAATCAAGAAAATCAGCATGAATTGTTGTGGTGTGAGTGCAAGCACTGAGCAAAATGAAAAATACATAAGGAAGGATAAACTGAAAATAAGAGGAAATTAAAGTGACATAATTCTTACAAGGATGGAGAAAAAATAATTAAAGTGTATTCATATCATTCCAAAGTTGATGGAGAGTGATGCTCATTTTGAAGAGATCGGTGAAATCTAATTCTTGGAGAAAACGGAATCCTAAGGCCACACATGATGGTTAATTTTATGTGTCCACTTGGGTAGACCACAATAGCCAAATATTTGAATAAGAAGGAGTCTAGTTGGAAAGGTAGGGGAGGGGAAGGAAAAAATAAAAAGCAGTTTAGTTGTTATTTCCAAGGTCATTTTAAAATTAGATTAAGATTTAAACCAGTAGACTTTGAATAAAGCAGGCTATGCTTCAGAATGTGGGTGGGCCTTGTCCAATCAGTTGAAGATCTTCAGAGAAAAAAACTAAGGTTTCCCAAAAAGAAGCAATTTTGTAGGCAGACTGCTTTTGGACTGGAGCTGCAACATCATCTCTTCCCTGGATCATCAACCTACCAAGTTGCCCTGCAGATTTTGGACTTTCCAGTTCCCACAATCATAATTACAAGGGCCAGTTCTTTAAAGTTTTCCTCCACCCTGTATACACACACATACACACACACACACACCCTACTATTGGTTCTGTTTGTCTGATTAGTACACCACATCAGTAACAATTTTTGTATTCCAGAGTCTTTGTCAATTTACTTATATCAGTCTTGACATTAAAAAAAAAGTTTAATCAACCATTTCAGACACTAAGCTACCAGTCTTTCTTCTATAAATGAAAACAAACAAACAAACAAACAAAAAACATCTATGTTTCTGATTTACTTATGGCTATCCATTAAATTTTTTCCCAAGATGGTTTAAAAATTCTAAGTACTTTTTTTCTTGAAAATATATTTAAAAAAAGTAATGCTTTCTACCACATTTATAAGCAGAACTTAAAATCTGTTTAATTCAGATACTCTAAGGTATACTCAGATTCCACAGTTGACAAAACTCCTTAATATTGAAAAATTTAACTACCACAACACTTTCTTTGCAATATAATATGTTACTGAGTCTGATTTAGGTTAAGAGAAAAAAGATACATCTGAAAAGATTTATCTATATATATAGATAGACATGGAGCTACGTTATCTCTCTGTAACAGTTCTCACTGTATGCATTTGATATGAATACACAACTAAAAAAGGGTATATTTTTCAAAGTATAAACAAGACATGGATAATTAAATCTGAGACCAAGCCACACTCTTTTCCTCAAAGGAACTTATTTTTAAAAAGAAGAGCTTTCTATTCTTCCCTGGCCATTCAAACAATAAACTGAATGTAGGTCTCAAAGTGTCCATTAAAAAGTGTCTTTTTACAGAATGCCTTGTGCAAAGTGTCAAGCAGTGAAACATTACCAGCCACCATTAGGGAAAAATAATAATTTTCTAAAAGAAAAATGTTGTTGCAATTTATTCTTATTCTATATTTAACAAGATTATTTTAATGGAGTACTATGTGAAGTAATAACAAGAAAATAGCCAAGAAATTACTGGTGACTTAAAACCTTTTTTTTTTTTTTTTTTCAGTCTGCTTTTTTAGTAAAAACCTCTGAGAAAAAAAAAAAAAAAAAAGAAGCAGCAGCAATATTTTTCTTGTCCTCCTGATAGCAGATTGGAAATTTCCAAGCAAGTCTTACTATAAGTGTCTGTTGTCTATTTTTACTATGATTATTTGCCACCCCAACATCATATAAAACATGATATGCTGTAAATGGGGGAGAAAAGAGTATCAGTCCCAAATATTTGGGAAACAGAACGTTGAGCTCGATCAGCCTTTCATCTTGCATCACTATCACTTGGAAACCTGACAGATGTAGGTCAGCCTCTTCAGTTCCATACATCACCGAAGTCCACTCTTAGGATGTTATTAATATAGTTAATATTTCAATTCACTGATTTCAAGGGCCCAGAATGCCATCTATCATGAGAAGATCAAGGAGTGGCTGCCTCTCCTCTGACCTATTACAATTTTCTTTTTTTGATCCTGAAGATTGTCAGAGTTTAAGCATCTGTTATTCCTAATGATAACTCAAGAGCATTTGAAAAAAGCCAGCATAATCTGTAGAAAGAGCCTCCTTATCTGGAATCTCATGATGACTTCTCATAAAATCAATAGTAAAAGGCAAGCCCTGTGTGGTGTTGCCTCTGCTTCAGCAAAACATTAAACAGCAAGAGGATGCATGCATACCAATTGATATGGAACATTGTACAGTTTGCACAGCATATTTTTAAAGATGTGTCACAATGTTTGCAGTGCTCAGTTATTTGAAGGGCTATTTGCAAGTCTAGAAAATTTTGTAAAAATTGAAAAGGTCAGAGGGAAAATTTTATATATGCAAGTATTTTAAAATAAGTCTTTAAGGAAAAAGGCAGTTGTTAGGGAATATTAGAGAAAAGAGAAGTTTAAGAAATATTAGAACAAGTGAAGGGACGAACCATTTATAATCCAGCAAGATCTAGAACAGGTGCATGGAAGATCCGCTCTCCTTCCTCTAGAATACAAGACAGTGACTTAAGGGAGTGTGCATTAACTTTGCCAAAGCAGAGGTTTTGAGATGCAAGAAAATTCTACAAAAACTCAGCTTCCTATTAGCTCTGATAAAAATGCACATGCTTTTGATTTGAATGTTTCTCAAGCTGACCACTGCCCAGAAGAGCAGATAATTTGATGAGACATAGTTGCGACTGTGAATCAGCTATATATTTGTAAAAATGTGTCACTCCAAGTGATTGTATCACAGTAGAATTTTCTGGCACACAAAAACTCTTGTGACAAGGGACACTTAAAATAATAAATAAATCATTGAGCAGAGCAGGCATAGGTTAAATTCTGGTAGATAAAAAAGAATTTTTAAAAAAGCCCTATAAAGACAAAGAAGGTCCACCCCTTTTCACCACTCAGAGGGGTGGTGACATTAATGTTACTTAACTATGAAATATGGTATCCAGATGAATAACAGAATTGAAGTATATGGAAATAAGCTTTTTTCAGTTTTACATTTTATTAATTGGGTTTCTTATGTTCAGACTGCAGGGCCCAACCTAGCTAGTTTAAGCAGAAATTGGTGTATAAAAGGACATTTTAGTTTAGAAGCAGGAAAGCCAGAGAAATGCCAACCTTACAACTCAGGCTGTTTCAGCAGAAATCCTACTACTATGGCTCATAGTCAACTCCACAAAGCCAGAATCTGCGCCATAGCTGATAAAGGAAAGAAAAAAAATGCCTTTATGGCCATGTTTGTCAGAAAAACATTTCCCTTCCAATTCCTTTATGAACGCATCAACTTGGAAATCCCTAATAACACGCAGAGCCCTAGCTGCAAGGAAGCCTGGGATATGAAAACTTCAGCATTCCCGATTGTGAATGAGCTTATCCAGAGTATCGGCCACCAACACCATGAAGAGGAGTCAAAATGGAAGAGCTATCAAGTGCTGGCAGGAGATTAGGGAGTTGTTAGAAGAGGTACTAGGAGAATTAGAACCATACTTTCCTGATTGTTTCCAAGATTGATAGAACACTCTCAGAGATCACATAGATAAACTGTATTACTCCCATTTCAGGAATTCCATATTTTCCCCTGCATTATAATATCATTATAATGTCCTTTTACTCTTTTAAATAATTATCCTAAGAATGTGATACAGCAAGAAAACTGAAAAGCACCTATCCTAAGATTTTATTTGCTTGTGTTTGAGATTCTTTTAGTCAATTGGAAGAACTGCTAAATCCTGAAACTTACCAATGAGTCTTTACACCAAATGCTTTTTTTTTTTTATTACTTTTCACACAAGAAATGACAGTATTTCCGTGCTAGACAACATGAGGTCATTTATAGTCAATTTAGCTCATGCTGTTTACAATCAAACAACTGCACTTTCACATTCAAAGCTATGTGTTACAAACTGAATGACATAATCTACAATATGAGGCAAGGTATATGTCATAAACTTTAAACTTCATGACATATGGGTAAACATTTGAGAGCAAAACAGTGTGATTTATAAGCATTCTAAAAATAAAATAAAATGTGAAATACTTGTGTATGAAAAATCTCAGGGTAGCATAATCAGCTGAGTTATGCACATTTTCCTGCTGCTTATAACCCTTTTGCCACTGGAACAGTACTGTTCTTTCCACATATCAATCATTCTCCATGCCACTTACCTTGCACGAAGACCAGGATACGCACGCACCGTCACCTTGTTTTCTAACTTCATCCTACTGTTACAACTGACAGATGTCATTGTTCAGACTTAAAATTTTTGCTTCTGAAGCTGTAGAAATATAGTGATTTGCATTCAGATGCATAAAAAGAAAAACTCTATTTACAAACCTGAGAAGTGGAACACAATAGGATAATTTTTTTTCAAAATTGTAATTATCTTAAGCCTTAGGCCCCTTTGCACATTTTTCCATCTCATTTGTATAACACACTCCATCATGCTTCAGTATGATGCATGTAACCAGAGTCTCTGAAAAGTGGAGCATAAGTGTATAGAACTGCCCTTTGTCCCTCCCTAAAATGGCAGTAAACCAAAAAAGAAAAGAAAAAAGACATGGAGCCATGTTTATGCTTCTTAATCTCATAGCTAGAAATTTAATTAATTAATTATTCAATCAATCAATTAATTCAATGATTAATTGAATATTAATTGACGATTTATTTGAATACTTAATTGGATAGTAATCAAATATTATTTGAATGATTATTCAATTAATTAATTCAATGACTAATTGAATATTTATTGACTATTTTAATAATTAATTGGATATTAATCGAATATTATTTGGATGATTGATTATTCAATCAATTAATTAATTATTGTTCTAAAGCTTTATCTGGCACTGGATTAAAATGAATAGTATAGCTTCTAAATAGGATCTATTCCTGAACTGATTTCACAAACAATTTTGTTGATAAGGGATTTCCTCTTGATAGTTGGAGAAATGGAAACTGGGCATATTTTGTATTAACTGATTATTTTTGTCTTTTGAAAAACCACAGAATGTTGCGTTTCACAGTATATTGCAGTGTAAAACAGCTTGTCTTTAGCAAGAAGTGTAGCTGTTATTGGTTAACACCTCATCAGTGAATTTCACAGACAGATGTTTTGCTTCCTTTCTGCACACGAAAACCTAGTGTTTTTAGGACTAAAGTTCTTGGTCCTGTCACGTTAAACTATGACAGTCCCTGAGCCATCCAGCTGATATGAAGACTCAAACAACTATTTACTTGTGAATGTATTGGAGGGACTGGGATGTAGGGGAGACTACGAAGATTTTAATTTGAGCCAGCTGTGAAGCTCCCAGAGACTCCTTCGGCAGCCAGTGCTGGGCTAAGATTAAACTAGGCAGAATGTCTGAAGAGATACTGAATAGGTTTGATACAAATTACATTGTCCTGCTGGTTTGAAAGTGCACATTACTGGAGTCATTAACCATAATCATCCTCAATTACAAGCACTGTAAGCGTGCATACAGCGGCCCAGTAAATGCGGCCATTGTTTGTGAGCAATGTCCATATTTGGTAAAGATGGTACCTCCCCTCACTGGACTTGAAGCAATCTCCTCCCTGCCCCTTTCTTCTCTCCTGTCCTGTGGTCCCAGTTCTCAAGCTTTAACTCTAAAATCGTGAAATCCATTGAAGTATTTTTTTTCCTCTCATAATTCAATCTTGTTGAAGATCTCATTTTCCTTTATTCTAAGCTAGGTAGTGTTTGCTAGTTACAACAAGTTTCAGGTTATTTCTGGTTTGTATTATTAGCTTGGTCAATTTTTAAAAAATAATAATTATCTAATCATTATGCAGTGAGGCCATAAAATTCCTATCACTAAGTGGTGGTAAAGGAAGCAATCAAATAGGAGATGTGCTCTATAGCCCTCATATTGCAACCTTTCATTATCAGTCTGTGTGCTTCCAGTTAAGGCTGAACTCAACAAGAGTTTAGGGATATCTATTTTTTTTAATTTAATTTTTTTTCAGTGTTCCAAAATTCATTGTTTATGCACCACACCCAACACTCCATGCAATACATTCCCTCCTTAATACCCACCACCAGGCTCACCCAACCCTCCCCACCTCTCCCCTCCAAAACCCTCAGTTTGTTTCTCAGAGTCCACAGTTTCTCGTAGTTCATTTCTCCCTCCAATTTCCCCCAACTCACTTCTCCTCTCCATCTCCCCATGTCCTCCGTGTTATTCCTTATGCTCCACAAGTAGGTGAAACCATATGATAATTGACTCTCTCTGCTTGACTTATTTCACTCAACATAATCTCCTCCAGTCCCATCCATGTTGATACAAAAGTTGGGTATTCATCCTTTCTGACGGAGGCATAATACTCCATTGTATATATGGACCATATCTTCTTTATCCATTAGTCCGTTGAAGGGCATCTTGGTTCTTTCCACAGTTTGGTGACTGTGGCCATTGCTAGGGATATCTATTTTTAGATTTGAGACTAGTACAGTATAAAGTATAAGTATACAGTATACAGTATAATTTGAGACTAGTACAGTATAAAGTACAAAGAAGACAAAAATACTACAAAAAATTCTCATACACCTTTTGCCTACATTCTGTTAATGTTAACATTTTTTCACACATTTCATCATTCTTTCAGTCCCTGTCTCTCTGATATTATCAATCTATTATCTATCTAGTCTCTCTGTTTATATTTTTATGTTTTTACTTCGAACTTTACATCCAATTCTACCTTACCTCTAAATACTTCAGTGTATTTATAAATTCAGTTTAAAACCAGGACATTCCTTTATATAGGTAAATACAGTTATCAAAGGAGAAAAATAATATCGAAAATGCAGCATTATCTAGGCTATAGATCTTATTCAGATTTTGTCCATTGTAACACTAATAACCTTTCCTATTCCAGGATCCAATCTAGGATGACACATTACCTTTAGTTTTCATGTCCATCAGATTAAACATAATATTGTACTATTAGAGTTCATTCCAATTATCTTCTAGAATGTCTCTCATTTTGAGTTGAACTAATGGTTCCATATTATTAGATGCACGTTTTATAATTTTTCCAAGAATACAGCAGATATGATATTGTGTCCTTCTCAGTATATCCTATAAGGAGGCACCTGGTATTGATTTGTCCCACCACTGCTGATTCACATTTCCAACCATGCTTAAGCTTCATTGTTTCTTCATCATAGAGGTACTATTTTTCCCTTTTTAACTAACAAGCTTTTGTGAAGAGATAACATAGAAGATTAAATATCCTATTCTCATCATAATTCTGCCCACTGATTTTAGCTTCTTGCCTGAGACTATTATTGCTGTGGTTGCAAACAAATGGTAATGTTTCTAATTTCATGATTCTTTCACATTTATTACTTGGAATTTTATTTTAAGAATTCTCCATTCTTGGGGTGCGTGGGTGGCTCAGTGGGTTAAGCCTTTGCCTTCAGCTCAAAACATGGTCTCAGGGTCCTGGGATCCAGCCCCACATGCGGCTTTCTGCTCAGCAGGGAGCCTGCTTCCCCCTCTCGCTGCCCCCCCCCCCGCCTGCCTCTCTGCCTACTTGTGATCTCTCTCTCTCAAATAATAAATAAAATCTTTAAAAAAAAAATAGTTCTCCGTTCTTCCTATTTATTCCTTAATTTCATCATATAAGTATGTAATCTTTGATTCCTATTTTTATTTTATGGATTATAATTTGTTATTATCAGTATATTTTTCTTTGGGCAAATGCTCTTGTATCTATTTGAAATATCCCCATCATTTTTTGAGTATGTCTTTACCTCCTAGCGCTATAAAATGTTTTAAGTGCGTTTTTTACTTTCATACTTTAGTCCTGGAGCAGCTATATATACAGGAAGTCCTCTATAACTCTTACTAGAGAATGGTCTTTAGAAACATAATTCGGGGCGTTAAGATTTGCTCATCGGCACTGGGTGCGGGGAGGTCATTGCTCTCAAGAACTCTCAGAGCTAGGAAATACACATATGTTGTTTTGTCTATTTTTCTATCTATCTGTGCACATATTAAAATCCATAGATTTATACTAATACTCCAGTTGTACTCTAGCTTTGTAATATTCATCTCAGTCTTCACCCTTTCCATATTGGTAATTCTTTTCTCTGGCAATACGAAATCTGGCTTTTCTTCTCCACAAGTTGTTATATATTTCCTCCAGTCATTTCAGAATTACTCATCCATGCCATGTACAAACAGGCCTGCTAACAGAATCTTTTTCCTTTTTTTTTTTTTTTTTTTGCATTTCATTCAAGTTCAATCAATGGTTTCAACATTTTTCTACTTTTTCTTGTTTGTTTCAAGTTTTTGTTTAAATTCTAGCTAGTTAACATCTAGTGTAATATTAGTTTCTGGAGTAGAATTTAGTGATTCATCTACAACACTCAGTGCTCATGACAAGTGCCCTCCTTAATACCCATCATCCATTTAGCCCCTCCTCCTGCCCACCTCCCCTCCAGAAACTCTGTTCTCTATAGTTAAGAGTGCTTTTTTTTTTTTTTAAAGATTTTATTTATTTATTTTAGAGAAAGAGAGTGGCAGGATGAGGGAGAGACTCTCAAACAGGCTCCATGCTGAGTGTGGAGTCCACGTGGGACTAGATCTCAGAACCCTGAGGTCATGACCTGAGCCGAAATTAAGAGTCGGATCCTTAACCAACTGAGCCACCCAGGCATCCCTAGATTTTTAACTTTCTGAATCAATTTTTTTTATGTGTCTGCTGCTTGTTTCCATGTACTTAATCCTTTTGGAGTTTTGTCTATTTTCTTCTGGGTTTTTTTTTTTGTTTTTTTTTCTCCCCCTTTCTGGGGTGAATTTTCAACTGTGATATTTTAATTTTTCTTTTATATTCTTTGTTAGTAACTTTCTATAGACTTACTTCCTTTTATTTTACTCTTTTGTAAGTTTGTAGTACTTTACAGCTTTCCTAACTCAGTGATATCCTCTCTGACAGTGGAGGAAAAAAAAAAATCCAATTTTTTTAATGGTTATCTGTGTGTGTGAGATGAAGAGGATTGTGGGTCTCATTTTTGTGGTTCTCTGTTTTCTTATATAACCCTAAATTTGCCTCTTTCTCTTTGCTTCTTCTTTAGGCAACTGTCAAAGGTCACTTCTAACTTCTATTTTTCCTCTTTTCTCCCAGAAGCTATGCATTTTGAAGTCAACTACCTCAAATTGCTTTTTCAATATTTTCACTCTTTCAGTATTTTCACTCAATGGTAGACTTTTCCTTCCTGAGAATGGTTTTAGAGAAAGTCTAAGCTTGCCACTGGATCCATTTTTCTCTTTAGCACACCATTTTTCTTAATGCCTATGCTCATGCCTCAGGCTGTGGCTAGAATGTGATCACTTGGTGGGATTGGATATTTTTTGTTTTACCTTTTTTTTTTAGAAGGGAATTTGTGATTTTGATATTTTCTGTTTTGTTTTGGTTTTTTTTAACCACATTTTTGTGTGTGTGTATGTGTATGTAATTTCCTTTGGTTTTCTAATTTTTCTGTATTGTTTTTGGAGGAGCTGTGGGGAAATATGATTTAGGTGGCTGGCCTTGTCTATGGCTATGTGAAAATATGGGTAGATCTGTTTTAATAGAGAAGTATTTAAAATGATAAGCACAAATTACATGGCTATATTTTACTGGTTTATACATTTTGCACTTGGAGGTTTTTTTTAAGTCAGCAAACAGAGGGCAGTATGAAAAATGCATGATATATTTGCTGTTTAAGGGAACTAGTCATATTTCCTGTCTTTAAGGAAAGATAAGTATAGTGTAGGACAAGCAAGAACTGGTATGAGGGATATCAAGAATCACGTACAATACAGTTAGTTATTATTAGGTTTTTGCTGTTCAGTCACTTCTATGGCAGTTAGTCTTACTAGATTTTTTTGTCTCACTTCAGTCTTTCTGGTGGACAAAATGTAAACTACATGGGAAGTTCACTCAAACCCAAGTGGATTCACTTTCGTGTATATAGTTGTTGCTGACATTTCAGGCCAACTCTCTTTCAGCAAAACAAAATCAACTCAACAATATGTGAAATTATTGAACCTTTTTTAATAACTCCTTTCAAGCAATGAGAGAATTATCAATGGATTTTTTTGTTTTTGCCAAAAGTACGGCTGTCCTTGAAATTTAGTAAATAGGGGGTGCCTGGGTGGCTCAGTGGGTTAAGCCTCTGCCTTCAGCTCAGGTCATGATCCCAGGGTCCTGGGATCGAGCCCCGCATCGGGCTCTCTGCTCAGCAGGGACCCTGCCTCCACCTCTCTCTCTGCCTGCCTTTCTGCCTACTTGTGATCTCTGTCTGTCAAATAAATAAATAAAATCTTAAAAAAAAAAAGAAATTTAGTAAATAGTTATTTCAAAGAAAGTTTTTATATTCTTTCAAATATCACTGTAAATTTATAAATTAATTTATGTATCTCTCACTAATAAAATAAAAATTATTTTATTCCAGAATTTAACTAATAATGAGGCTATTAATGTATATTTCATTTAGAGCTTCAACTGTCAGATGAAGAGTAATAATAGAAAAGAAAAAAATAATTAGTTGATAACTTGATGTTATGGACCAAGTATTAGGATGGCTTTGGGAGGGAACCAGGTCATACAGATAGAGCCCTTAAGGATGGGATTAGTGGCCTTATAAAAGAGACCCCAGAGAGTTCTCTTTTGTCCATTCTGGCATGTGAAGATACAATAGAACATGGCAGTCTAAAACCCAGGAGGCTCTCACCTGAACCAGACGAGGCTGGCATCCTGATCTTGGACTTGCAGACTCCAGAACTGTGAGAAATAAATTTCTGTTGTTCATAAGTCTGTCTCTGGTACTTAACCTGAACTAAGGCACCTGGCTAAGTAAATTATTTGTCTTGTTATCAGAATAATTTCTCTAAGCTACTAGTGAGGGGGAAAACCCCACATAACATGAGATAATCTTTCAGGAAAGTAAAACAAAAAAATCAGAGCATATTTTATTTCTGAAATGTTAAGCAATAGACTTCAGTAATATTTATCATTCTCCAAGACAGATAATATTTTTCTCTACCTTCACAAAAGCTACTTGAAATCCCCTATTTCAAGTGATCTTAGTATTAATAGCTTCACTTCTATAGTGCTTACCACATGCTAAGCTCCTTCCTAGCTACTTTAGAAAAACAAATGTATTATCATCCTTACAATGCCCTTTGAATTAGATCCTAATATCACACCAATTTTAAAGACTAAGAAACCGAGGCAAAGAGTTTAAGTACTTGTCTAAGTTTATCTAGCTAGTGAGTGTAAGAACAAGTCATCATATAAACAATGGGCTTGCAATTACAGCAGAGAATAACATAGTTACTGAGAGATTTTTGGGTTTTAGCTTCAGTGTTCATGACTAGCAACTGGCAATATTGAAAACCATGATGTATAATTTGGGAATGTGGCATCTTCGTCCGACATGAATATCGAAAACAGTATTTTAAAGAGCTATTAAAAATCCCTAGCAAAGGGGCACCTGGGTGGCTCAGTGGGTTAAAGCCTCTGCCTTCAGCTCAGGTCATGATCCCAGGGTCCTGGAATCGAGCCCCGCATTGGGCTCTCTGCTCAGCAGGGAGCCTGCTTCCTCCTCTCTCTGCCTGCTTGTGATCTCTGTCAAGTAAATAAATAAAATCTTTAAAAAAAAACAGTCCCTAGCAAAAACAGTGCTGTAAAACAAAAAATTAACCAATTCATTGTTGAATGATTTCACATTTTACCTTTTAGCTTACAGTGTTTGATTGATGAAACTCACACCTTGGAGATTAAAATGCTGCATATATAGTATACATTAAAAATAACATTTCTCAGGGCACCTGGGTAGCTCGGTCAGTTGAGCGTCTGACTCTTGATTTCAGATCTCAGAGTCCTGGGGTCAAGCCCTGCATGTCTCAATACTGGGCGTGGAACCTGCTTGAGATTATCTTTTTTCCCTCTCCCACTGCCTCTCTCTCCCCCTCTCTCTCCCCCTTCCCCTGCCGTCTCTCTCCTTTAAAAAAATAAATAAAAATAACATTTCCTACCTGATTGTATGTGTGGTAGAGCAGATTGCCTTTGTTCTCAGTGTAGGAGTTCATCCAATAATCATGCTACCTTTGATTTCTGAATTCTTTTAATCAGGTCATTCTCACCCCTGGATTTAATATCTAATAACTGTGTAGGCCACTTACACTTCAGTGAAATACAAGCCACAATCCTCTAAAGAGCAAACTCCTTTCCAGACATTTGAACTTAAAAAATGTGGTATTTAAAAAACTGTGTGAGGGACGCCTGGGTGGCTCAGTTGGTTAAGCAGCTGCCTTCAGCTCGGGTCATGATCCCAGCATCCTGGGATCGAGTCCCACATCGGTCTCCTTGCTTGGTGGGGAGCCTGCTTCTCCCTCTGCCTCTGTCTGCCTGTGCTCGCTCTCCCTCTCTCTCTCTCTGATAAATAAATAAAATCTTAAAAAAAAAAATTGTTTAAAAAACTGTGTGATACCCTGCAGTCTTAACAGGGTGACACAATAGAGGTCTAACCATATTTTCCAAAAATTACTCAATGGCACGCGTTGATTCTGTTCTGGGTAGGAGGCCTGGGAAGCTGGGAAGGGATTCCAATAACGGTCCCAGAGCACCCATAGTTGCATCAGGTCGGCAGAGATGCGAAGAGACAGTATAAATAAATCTTCATACTTTCAGGCCTGAGAGAAAAAGCTAATAATATCTGATGGGAGAAATGTATGAAAGTCATTTTTATAATTAAAAAGAATGTATGGGCAAATTAAAGAAGAATATATATAATTAGAACAAGTCATAAAGAGTTCTGTACACATTGGTAAGCTATCTTGCAAAGCTGTTTTCCCTCTTTTCAACATCTGTTTTTTACCGTATGAAAAAACATATATATATATATATATATATATATGCCTTTGGAGTTTATAATGTTTTAAAAAAAAAATGTAGCCCACCAGATTTTTGCATCATATCATTCTGGCTGTTTATTAGAAATGCAACTTTTTTAGGTCGAGTCCCAGACCTACTGAGTAAGAATCTTAAATAGTTGAATCTAGAAAGACATTGATTTTAAAACACCGCAGGTAAATTTTAGGCATTTAAAAATTGAGGAGCCACTAGAATAGAGACTATGTTGACCCAAGGAATATTAAAACAAACAAACAAACAAAAAAACATAAAATGATTATTCTTATTCATGGTTTAGGCAGTTAGAAGGTTGAATAAAATCCTAATGGTTGAAAGTGCATGCCTGCCCCATATGCCTGCACATTGACATTTTGTTCACTCCACAAGCTGTATCAGTATAGAGGAAAGGAGAGGAGAAAAAAAGAAGGCATATGGGAAAGGGGAGGGGGAAAAATATATATGTGTGTATATATATAAATATATATGTAAAATTTAAACTGCTAAAATTACAAAAGTGAATTATGAAGTGATAAAATATCACAATAATAGAGAAAATGTATTTTTTCAGGGTACTAGACTGTAAAAAGGATACATGAGAGAATATGTGAATTATATAAGACATATTCACATATTTCCCTCAACATATAAGGCAATAAAACCAAACGTTTGTTTCTGAGTCCAGCTTCCTCATCCCCATCGATTCCAGTGTTAACGCCCAAATGTCAGTATTCACACCCACTCTATCCTCTTAGTTAAAAGTAAACGGTAGAAATTAGATGGGACTCGCCTTATCTTCTTGCTGAAAGCAAGCACCAGCCAGAACCAAAAATGCTGAAAACACCAAACACCCTTCGAGTCTTGGAATTCCTTTTTATTTCGGTCCTCTAGGACCTCATGCACACAATGTCAGACCCCTCTCCTCTCACCTTTGCAGCAGTCCAGGACCATCCCCACACCATCATCTTTCCTCCTATTGCAGTGATTTCCTTGAGTCCTGTTACTCAAATTCAACTGCTAAGCTTTGATTCCTGATCCAAAGCCTTTGATGCGTACACAAGAGGTACTAAGCCACAGATTATCCATTAGGGAAAGTTAGGGAAGAATAATCATCCTAAGCCAAATAAGTCGATATTCAATAAAGCCTCAATATACCCTATAAAGAAGACAATATCATAATGTTTTTTCATGACTTTCTCAGTATTTTGGTGGTGAAAGGTTTTTCTTGTTGTTGTTTTTAATAATGATAACAACAGCTTGTATTTATATAGTGTTTGACAGTTTTGAAAATACTTGCAAATATATTTATTTACTTGATCCAAAATAGAACAAAGTGAAGGAAGTAAGGCATGTGCTAATACCATTTCACAAGCAAGGAAAATGACCAGGATATTCCTCTTAGTTTTCATGGCTAGCAGGCGCAATGATCCCTTACTCAAAATCAGATTCCAAATCCAGAAACTTTCCTTGGAATTTATATTTTAAGTGATGACTCTTCAGACAAAAACAGAGGCAGTAGTCAAGATAATCATGGTTGAGAGAAAATGAGAATTTGGCAAAACCATTCTAAGCACTCTTTCTGACGTCATATTGTTATCAGCTGGATTCATTGTTCACTGACTCTGTAAAACAGATGTAACAACTTTTTTTTCCCAGGATATGCTAGTCCTGAAGTCCAAGTTGAGGCTCAAGGAGTTGAGATGAATATCTTTACTTTCCAGGTTTCTTTGAAATAGAAAATCCAGCAGATAGATTTTTATCCATACACAATGGGTAATCGATGTTTATTAGAGATGTAGAACCAAACCAGTAACAAGTATTATATTTAAAGGTAACATTTTTTGAGGTAACATTTTGAAACCCAGAAGATGATGTAGCATTTCTAAGCTTCACCTGCGTATAACGTAACCACAAGAACAATGTAAGATATTTGTAGATGGGGTGCCTGGATGGCTCAGTCATTAAGCGTCTGCCTTGGGCTCAGGTCATGATCCCAGGGTTCTGAAATCAAGTCCCAAATGGGGCTCCCTGCTCGGTGGGAAGCCTGATTCTCCCTCTCCCATTCCCTCTGCTTCTGTTCCTTATCTTGTTGTGTTTCTGTCTAATAGATTAAAAAAAAAATATATATATATATATATATATATTTTTTTTTTAAAGAGAGATATTTGTAGATATAAAAACTTGCCAGTACACAGACTTAAAGGACTAATCAGGGAAAAAATGAAATTGTTCTTAATTAAAGATATTTTATATAACTAAATGGATGTTTTTAAAAAGCAATGACTTAGAATTAGAGTATAATTCAAGTGCAGTAAGCTGTTGAGATTCCCAAAATATTTCATACATACAAATCATTCTTTATATTGCTACCTAATCTTTAAAAGAGGAGATCAAATCAAACCATATGAAAACTGTAGAAAACTAGATCAGGGAATCTTTTTTTGGAATGACATGTATTCAGCAATATGACTGAAATACTTTACAAACTCAGCAATCTGCTAAGCTTTCCATTTTTTTTTTTTTTTGGTTTGTTTGTCTTAGTATGAGTGTATCGTTTTATTGATGGAAAATTGCATCATTGAAATATTTTATACTACAGGCTATTTCAGAATCCCTGGAGGTTTAAATAACTTAAAGTCATTCTTTGAAGAATAGCAATTGACCTCTGAATAGGTCTTACTTTACAATATTCTTTACTTCCAAAAGAAATCAGAGCACTGGAAAGATTTAGAAAATCAATCAAATTTTATAGGGGAAAAACCCACAATAATTTGTCCAATAGTTTATACCCATAGTAAAAAATGGGACATGATTTACATCAAATTTCAACTGAACCAGTCTTAAATATAGGAGTCTCAGCTTACATGATGATTGACATAATATAGAGATTCATGAGTTTAGATGCGCATTCTGGAAATGGAATCATAGTATAAATCACGTGATCATTTTCATGGAGTGAAAATAATATTGTGTCTGAGAATTTTACCAGCCCTACTTGCAAATCCAGATAATTCATTTCTTATCAGATGTGACATTTATGATAGGATTTTTGGATGTAGAGTAAGGGGAGCTGAATTGGTATTTGGCAAGTGACATTTTAAAGTAGGAAATTAAATTACAAAGAGGCTAAATGTTGCACCACAGAACCAAAGGGTTTGGCAGCAACAGAGGCTCCAAAGTCATTTTCAGTCTATTCTCTAAAGAATCATTTCACAGTTTATGCAGAAAACCCAACATTTCAGTGGTAATTAACAGAAGTTAATCTAGATGACTGCCTGTGGGATAGTCTTCATAAACTTTCAGAATGTGAATTAACTGTCCATAATGAAGAAAAAAAAAGCTTTCGTAGAAGTAGATTCAACATACTGACAAGAGAAAAAGTCTTTTCATTTCAACAAATGTCAAACAGAATGCCCTAACAATAAATACTAATGCAGGATGTTTATAATAAATATTTTGTTTCACCATTTAAAAAAAAAATGTCTAGCCAACTTATACCTTATCTCTGTAATATCCACCTGAAACGAAGTTTTCATTGTTGTCAACATCGAGTCCTCTATAATTTAGCCTGGGCATGCAGCGCTGTATTCTCAAATTAATTAATTAATTAATCAGATAATACCAAACAAAGACATGAATGAACATGCAAAGTGACACTTAGGCCTATTGGTAAGCAACAGAGATATCTTATCAAACAAAAACTATGTTCCAAGGAAAATTTCTGCCAATCATTTTCATAATGTCTCAGAAGCCCCTACTTTCTTCTTAAATCCACATTAATAAAATATTAGTAAATTTATTTCATTAACTTAGAATCTTTCCTCAGAGGTTAAATGACAGAGAACTGCTACTAATTAACTGTCCAATCTTGGGCAAGTCAACTGAATTTCTTTGTGCCTCAGATATAAAATAAGTATATGGGCTTAGATGATTTCCAAGGACATCTCATGACTCCCTCACTCTGCATTATGTTTCTTCTCAAACAGCCTTTTATCTGAGAGGCCTTCCCTATATATCTCATATAAATGTCAGGCCCTCACACCATGTACCCCACCCTCTTAGGCTGCCTAGTTCTTAGAACTGATCAGAATTTGACATATGGCATATGGGCTTGTTCCTTGTGTGAGATCCTGAGTTCCCTGATAGAACAGAAGCTACACAAGAACAGGAACTTTGCTTGGTTGCCTGTCAGGCACATTGTTGATATATATTGAAATATGTTGATATATATTGATATATGTTGATATATATTAGAATTTTTCATGATCTTAGTACTTCATGGAACTCATTTTAGGAACTATAGCTGTTAGCAATTTTCTAAAAAAAAAACAATTTCAACCTTATCTTATTTAGTCTTATTTCCACTAAATGACACTGTCCATTCTGACTATATAGCTACACCTAATACATATGCCACAAATTTTAAAGCAAGAAATTAAATGTATATAAAAAACCTTTAAATTTTGAGGGGCACTTGTATGGTGTAGCCGGTTAAGCATCTTGGTTTCAGCTCAGGTCGTGTTCTCAAGGTCATGAGCTCAAGCCCTGTGTCAGGTCCATGCTGAGCAGAGTCTGTTTGGGTTTCTCCCTGTGTCCTCTCAAATAAATAAATCTTAAACAAACAAACAAATCTTTAAATTTTGAAAATATTTGAAGTTTTGCTAAGTCTCTTAACCATACCCATATTTATTTCTATGAAAGTATTATCTATCTTCCAAAAGTTGAGGATATTGTTTAGTTTATGATTTAGCAACTGTTTTTGAAGTACAAATACTTTATTTCAAATTTAATGTTACTAATAAGTCCTACCATACACAGATTATGCTTCCAGCAGATATATTCTGAAATCTGTTTTAGACATACATATTTTTATAGGAATACAGCTTTTGGACATTTAACTATTTTTGAGTGTTCACCACCTTTTCATTACAAATTACTATCTGAAAGGAATTTAATTGGAATGGATTTTAACTACCCAATGTGATAGAATGGAATAATAATTTAGGGGCTCATTTTTACCCTCAAATACATTTCACTCATTATGTCCTCTATTTGATATTGCATTAAGCTACAGAAAAGATGAATCAGACAAGCCATTAAAGATGCCAAGGCTTAAAAATCAGTAGAGTGGATAAAAGAGGTATTACTCAAATGTGTCAAAATGGAACCCAACCATGCCTGATCTTAATAAGTCCATTATAAGCTGTATTGATTAAGAAAGCTTGCCAATCATCACAAGACATATTACAAGGTTGTTTAATGTGTTAGGATATTTTAAGATATGAACGATTGAAATAAGTTGTCAGCATATGTTTAAATGACAATCAATCAACAACTATTTATTGAGTAAAAGCACTGAGTTAAGAACCCCTACTAATATAAAGATGAATTGATATAGTTCTTGCTCTAAAGGGTTCAGCATTTAAGTTGGGGTATAGGATACACACGTGCGTATGCTTGTATAGGTTATCTATTTTGGTCCTACTTTTCTTTCTTTATAAATGGAGAGGTTAGTCTAGTTAATTTATAAGCTCCCTTTTGGGCCTTTCTTTATATATTTTTTAAAATCCATTTTAGAGTTTACATGTTTAATAACAAAAAAACAGCTATAAGACTTTGAGGAGTTCCTTGAAATCTATTTGTGTAAGTAAACAATTTATTAGTTTCTTAGTTATGTTTTCATGGAATTCTTTATATAAAGCAAGCAACAATGAATGTATATTCCTCCTACTTTTTAAAACAAAAGGCAGTGAGTACTCATTTTAAAGGCAAATACAGTGTATTTACCCTTGAATGTTTCAATAAAAATAAGTCCTATAAAAATAATGCTTCACTCTTCCTTTTTACTGGTGCATAATATTTCAAAATATTTATTTAACCAACTCCTTGTAGTGGGCACTAAGAGATTTTTGTTTATTTGTTTTTTAAATTGTTCTCTGTAACAAACAATATTGACACAGTTACTTGAGTGCTTATAAAAGGCCTCGTTTGGCCAGATATATATACAGGATATGTTTCCAGAAATAGGACCACCAGGTCAAAAGACAAATGCAAGTCTAAAATTGTTTTAGATTGTTTCATTCCCCCTCCAGAGTGTTGATATATTTCATTCTTGCTAGCAATGCATGGGAGCTTAATTCTACTCTTTAAACTGAAATTCCATGTGTTTTTAAAAAAATAATAAGACAAAAGTCAGAGTTTTCATAGCTCAAATAAAATATATTTGTGCATTAGTGAAGAAAAAACTGTTTTCTTTTTATATAAACACAATTTCATGAAAGTTTCATTTAATCATAGAAGCCAGTTTTGGTCCCTATTACCAAAGACAGAGGAAACTAGCTCTTCAATGAAAGACAATGGCTCAACATTCATCCTAAGATGTTTTCTTCTGTCTTTGGCATGGTAAATGAACTCCTAGCATTTTCCCTATCCCCTAGCTATTCTAATTTGCCCACTTAGTAATTTGGTGTGGCCAATAGAAAATATCTTCTTAATTTGTAAAAATCCTTTTTCCCATCTGGGGTGTTTCATAAATTACCAGATTTAACCAATAAAGGACTCTTCTGCATCTGAAATCTATTAAGATTCTACCAAATAAAGAACTTTTTTCTGTCCAAGTTGCTAAGTGATCATGAACTTATGGCTGTATGAAATCCATTTTATTTTATTTTGTTATGTTTTTTAAGATTTTATATGTTTATTTATCTATCTATCTATTTATTTATTTTTGAGAGAGAGAGAGAGAGAGAGAGCATGTGCATGTGCCTGTGAGCATGAGTGGCGGGGGCGGGGCAGAGGGAGAAACAGTTTCCCCCCTGAGCAGGGAGCCCAATGCAGGACCCGATCCCAGGAACATGGGATCATGATTTGAGCCAAAGGCAGGCACTTAACCAACTGAGCCACCCAGGCACCCTAAAATCCATTTTAGAGTCATTCTAATAGAACCATTGTCAGGCACATTTCCTCATTGTCAAGAGTTCTGATTATTTTCATACCTTTACCTAACTTCATTTATGAATGACAGAAAAACCCAGACCCAATGATTGTAGAAAAAGGTTCTCAGAGCAACTCACCGAGTTTATATATATGTACATATACATAAATATATACACTATACATATTAACTATATATAAAATATAGTTGATTTTCTTTGTATCCTTATATTAGTATATAATACTAATATACACATATACACAAACACAAAGATCACATACTCATATACAGAAACATATATATGTGTGTGTATAGATATTAATTGTAAGCCTCTGAGACAAACCATAAGAGACTCTTAATCTCAGGAAACAAACTGAGGGTTGCTGGAGGGGAGAGAGGTGGGAGGGATAAGGGGGCTGGATGATGGATATTGGGGAGGGTATGTGCTATGGTGAGTATTGTGAATTGTGTAAGATTGACAAGTCACAGACCTGTACCCTGAAACAAATAATACATTACATGTTAATAAAAAGAAAAAATTGTAAGCCTCGGTTCTCTGCACAAGAAGAGAGAATGCTCCTAAGTATTAGTATTAATATTGGTGTTTGAAGAATCCAATAATTCACATTTTTCTAAAAGATTCAGTATGGAAGTGATTAAAAGATAAACTAAGACAATAAGCAGATGAATATTAAAGCATCAGCTTCATTACTAACAGACTCTTAACTGGAGGAGAGTGCTTAATGTAATATAAAAATGAACTCCCTAATAATAAACCCCCGAATTACACTTAGCAATGCAACCAGGCAACATAGGTTCAAGTGGTAGCCAGACTCTTTAAAATGTAAAACATGAAGGTTCAAACCAAAAGGATGCTCCAGAGTTGAGAGTGAATGAGGGGATAGACATGCTGATGTGTAACATTAGTATGCCCTTCCTTTAAGAAACAAATACCACAAGCAATGAATTAGTGCTTTTAACTATCAAGGAATGATTTATGTCATTTTTGGGGAATCTGGTAAGGCATATACATTTTATATACATCATCTTATATAATTGTCAATGTAATTCTAGGGCATATACAATAAAATTTCAATTTTAAAGATTTTATTTATTTATTTATTTATTTTTCATAGAAAGAGAGAGAGTGAATAAGCAGGGGAGGCAGTAGGCAGAGGGAGAAGCAGTGTCCCTGCTGAGCAAGGAGCCCAATGCAGGACTCAATCCATGGACCCTGGGATCATGACCTGAGCTGAAGGCAGATGCTTAACCAAATGAGCCTCCTAAGCATCCCCCCAAATTTCAGTTTTATAGATGAATAAAATGATGATCAGAAAAATCTAAGTTTTAGCCCAAATTCCACAATTAACTATGGTAGAAGTTGGATCTTTTTTTTTCTTTTTTTCTTAAATATTTTATTTATTTATTTGACAGACAGAGATCACAAGTAGGCAGAGAGGCAGGCAGAGAGAGAGAGACGAGGAAGCAGGCTCCCCGCTGAGCAGAGAGCCCGATGTGGGGCTCGATCCCAGTACCCTGGGATCATGACCTGAGCCAAAGGCAGAGGCCTTAACCCACTGAGCCACCCAGGAGCCCCAGAAGTTGGATCTTTATAAAGATCCGTAAGATTCCAAAGTCCACAAGCAGAGCTGCTTTGCAGACAGTCTATGTAAAAATTCACTCAGCCTCTAAAATTGAATGTAAATGCAATGAAATATTTCCTTTTGTATGACTATTATTTCTAGGGTCATTCAATCTTCAGATGTCTGGCAGTCATTCAGATTCCTCACAGTGGTAGTTCTGGGCTCACTGATGCCATTTGACATATGTATTTCCACATCATTTCCTCACTTCATCTTCTGATTGACATTTATGTTTTAGTCTAGACCAGATAGACCAGAATTAGAAATTAAGAAGTCCTAGTTCTTCAAACATACTGCTAAGTATTATTCAACTTGGTAGTGATGATATTCCCAAGTACAAGTCAAATTGAACTTCACTCAAGAAATAATTAATTGTGCCTTGTGTTTTAGTATATTTCAGTTACCTGATAATTTTACTTCTTCACTGATGCTTCTTTGAAGTTCATCCCTCTAAGTAATTTGGTAGACCTGTACCTTCAAAATCCTTCCACTGGAATAAAAAGTCTACCTATGAAATGGATACATTTAAATCAGTGTCATAATATTTTCTCATGCCTACAAAACTATCCAGCCATTCTATGATGAGTAGGTGTTCTAAAAATATGTATATATTCTAACTTTCTCTCTTTCTCCGTCTGGTCTCTGATACCTAGGGCAGCACTTATAGATTAAGAATATGTCTGAATATAGGGCTCTAAAATAAAAGAGCTATTTCTTAGGATTTAAATATGGGTCACCATCACTGCAATTTTTGGGACACTGCCAACCAAATCATCATGACAACACTGTACAAGCAGTTGCCCTGCTCTGAGGGTCAAGCTCCACTAAGGAATTCATATGGTAGTGAAGAGGGAAAGGCAAATGTAACTGATCCTGTCTACTACTTGCTCCTTGTGATGGAAGTAGAGGGCATCCCTGTGGACTAAGTGAGATGATAGTTGCTGTTTTAGTTAGCTTGGGCTGCCATAACAACATACCATAGACTGGGAGGCTTAAACAATAGGATGGTCTCTCTTCCTGGCTTGTGGATGATCCCTTTCTTGCTGTGTCCTTACATGGCAGAGAGAGAGAGGCAAACTCTCTAGACTCTCATCTTCTATGAACATTCAATCCGTTGTTTCAGAGCCCTACCCTTATGGAGTCATTTAACCTTAATTACCTCCATAAAAGTCCTATTTCCAAATATAGTCATGTTGTGTGTTGGGGCTTCAATTGACAAAGGGGGACAAATGTAACAATTCAGTACATAATAGGGGCAAAGTTAATGGATCAAAGAGATTTCCTGATCATTGAAGAGGTGACAACAGCAGTTAATTAGAGAAATCAAAGTTTCACCACCATATTTGTATAGCAGGCTGGTGGTATAGGTCATAGTACCAACATATCTGTGAAAAGGGAAAAAAAGAAAACAAACTTAAATACTATGAACTTATATGCCAGTGAAATTATACCAATATTGGTACAAATGAGTTCATTTGGCTATAGATAGGTATACACATAAAATCTTTTGATCAATAATCAGATATTTTGATTTGTATTGAGTTATTTTTAAATCAAAGCTAAAAACATGGGGCGCCTGGGTGGCTCAGTAGTTAAGCATCTGCCTTAGGCTAAGGTCATGATCCCAGGGTTCTGGGATCCAGCCCTGCATTATGCTCTTTGCTCAGCGGGAAGCCTCCGTCTCCCTCTCCCACTCCCCATGCTTGTGTTCCCTCTCTTGCTGTCTCTCTCTCTGTGTCATATAAATGAATAAAATCTTAAAAAAAAAAAAAAAAGACGTCTCCAGTACTTAGGCAATGATGGATTAAATCATTGGCCCTTGGTAATCCATTTAAAAAAAAAAAAAAAGCTAGAAACAGGTTCTAACTGGGGATGGTATAGTTAGTGAATAAAATATTTCAACATTCATCTTAACAAAAATACTAAGAAAAACCAAGGTTTCAAAACAAGAAAAAGACCCTGCTTATTATTTAATACAGACAATTTTCCCCCAGTGTTTATCTTTTCAATGTAGCATGAAATAAAATAGATTGATGTAATAAAGAACATGTTTAGAAGACTTATGCTAATATTCTTATTAGCTAATGAATTTATATGCAGACTCTTGTAATTTTTCTTTTCCTTCACATAATCTTTCCATTCCCTATCACCACAAACAATTTCCTCAGCGATTTTAACCTCTGGAGAGCGTTTCTCTTTTGTTGGAAGGCATGGAAATGGAGGAGGATTACCTTTCAGAAAAGGTAGCAACTACCTTGAAAGCCAAGAATGAATAAAAGGATGTCACCCAGGACAGTGAAAAAGAGTAAGTCATACTTTTTTATAAAATCTTCAGCTTTTTTATAGATTACATGAAATCAGGGCGCCTGGTGGCTCAGTGGGTTAGGCCTTTGCCTTCGGCTCAGGTCATGACCCCAGGGTCCTGAGACCGAGCCCCACATGGGCTCTCTGTTCCGCAGGAAGCCTGTTTCCTCCTCTCTCTCCTTGCCTGCCTCTCTGCCTACTTGTGATCTCTGACTGTCAAATAAATAAATAAAATCTTTTAAAAAAATAGATTACATGAAATCTACATATATGTAAATTTAAATAAATAGTTAAAGAATTAAATATACTTAAATATATTGCATAAGATTTAAGTTTTAAAACTATCAGGTTTCATACACTCTAGTATCTTCAACATGGTTATTAAAGAGGACCATAGAATTTCTTCTAGAAAAGTGAAAGGAGAATGATAGAAAACATAACAAATGAAATGTCATTTAAAATACCACCCAGAGAGCCAACCAAGTCAATACTTTTTTTGCAAAAACCATCACCTATGCTTATTTAAACCAAAGAATTTTCAGTTTGTGCAATATCCAATTATTGTCAGTATCATATGGAATTAATAAAATGGTATTAACAGAAGCAGAAATTTATTTGGTATAATAACAAAAAATTTCAAATTACATTTTAACACTTGCTAATGCTAACTTTATTAAAAGGAACAATCATATTATTGAATTTGCTTTCATAGGCTTCAACTTCGTTAAGTCTGTATATGTGTATCCTGCTCTGGAACCATATTTGTACGTTTTTCGTTCACGCTCTAAATCACACTTGAGAAATCTAAGGAGCTGCTGTGTATTCTGAGACATGTGTGCAAGCAAATTTAGAATGCAAGGTAAGACTTCCATTGTGTCTGATTTCAAATGAATTTTAAAATATTTTCCAGGTGGTTTTGCAGTTTTTATAAGCTGGTTTTAATGCAGAAGCTTTGTTCTTTTTAGTTAGCTTTGGTGTTTTTAAAGTAAAGAATGACAATAACAGCACATACACACACACACACCCTTTTACATTTATCCATTACAATTTGTAAGGTAGATCATAATTCAAATATGTCAAAATATAGCAGGAAATGAGCTTTAAGCTTGCAAAAATTGACAATATATTTTCTTTAGAGAAAGATAAACACATTTAAGATTTTGAATATATATATAATATGGTAGACAACTTCTAAAATGACTCCTGATCCTTGCCCCAGGATCTTCAAACCTTGTGTCATCTTCTCACCTTGAGTGTGGCCTGAAACTAGTGACTTTCTTCTAATGAATAAAGTACTACAAAAGTGGGATGATGCCACTTTTGAGACTAGGTAAGGAAAGGCTGACGTCTGTCTTGTCAGAGCACTCTCTTGCTCATTTTGATGAAGCTGCTGCAATGTTTTTGGCTGTCCCATGGAAAAGCCCAATGGCAAGGAAGTGAGACCACCTTCCTTCCTAGGGACCTGAGCAATAACCAGCAACAAACTAAAATCTCACTCAGTCCAACTGCCTGCTAGATACTGAATCCTATCAACAACCACTCAGAGAACCTGAAAGTGGATCTTACCCTACTAGAGCTTGAGATGACCATGACAGGCTGAAACCCCAATTGTGTTTTGTGGGAGACCCTGAACCCAAGAACCCACAAAGGCTCACCCAGATTCCCAATCCGCAGAACCTATGAAATAACACATATGTAATGTTTTAAGCTGCTAAATTGTGGACAGTTAGGTGTGCAGCAATAGATAACTAGCCTAACAATTAATTTAAGTATTTTTTGCTTTAGGGCAATACAATATAAAACCATTATATAAAATGGTTAAATGCTATTACGGTTCGATGTTCCCTATTCCATATTCCTTTGTTTCCAGGTCTGCAAAATGAGAACACTAAAAAGAATATCTCTACTATTGTTTCCAGATCTAAATTTTATCTTGTTCACATTATTCTATTACTAAATTCACATCTAGTTTTGCTGTCAGAAAAGAAAATAGGAATTGTGAAGAGTACATTATATTATGCCTGGAAAAGTACCTAGCTATTCACTGTGAAAATGCTCAGAAGGTATGAGAAAGCAGATGTTTGTCACAGGATGGCATGCAGGAAGGCAAGCCTGGGCCTCCAGGTTAGCTGTTTCTCCATCGTTCTGGGCTTATCAGAAGGGATAGAGTGGATCAGCTTAGGGACTAAAATTTTATTCAGATCAATGGAAACATCTCAGTCCTTCAGCATCTTTTATAGACACTTCTTTCTTTCAGATTTCTTATTTTTAAAATGTTTTTTAAGATCAATTCTTAAACTTTCTGTAAGAAAATGTTTAGAATGTCAGAATAAAAATAGAGTGTGAAATACACATTCACAGCCTTACATTTTCAAGTTTAATAAGCACATGATTTTAACAGGGCTACAAGTTGGAAAGCTTTAAAGAGGTGGGGAGATAGGAGGGAGTAGCTGGTCTGTTTGATTTTTATATTTTAAGATTCAAAAGTTTGGAAGCACTGGTTGTTCTCATAGCTTTTATGACTTTTTAGATGTGCACTGAATAGGATCCCTCCGTAGAATATTGAAATGAAATACAATTTTGCAGTATTATTTTAGGAGCTTAAAGATGAATGCAAATTCTTTGCTACTCCTTTTCTGAGAGGCAGAGGGAAAATTTACCTCCCTTTGAATTGAGACAGGACTTATTAACTTGCTTGGCACAAGGAACATGGCAGAAGTGATGTGTGATTTCCAACGGCAAGAAGACTTTTAGCTTCCACTTTGACTCCTATAATGCATGCTGTGGGTGAAAACAACAACTATGAAAAAGTCTAGCTTCTCTGGGACCACCATAATAGAGAGGCCACAGGGAGACCTACAATGAGAGCAGAGTCCACCCTGCTAGCGATCTCCACCAGGGAATGGACATGTGAGTGAAGTCACATTGGACCCGCTACCATGAGAAACAGAATAATCACGCAGCTGAACTCTACCCTAATTCTTGGTGAATTATATAGTAAAATTGTTATTGTTTTAAGCCAATTAATCTTGGGGTAGTTCATATATAGCAATCATTAACTGGAAGATCATCATACTCACATAGTATTAACTGTTTCAAGTTCAACCAAATGCATCTAGTGTTAAGGGGAAAAAAATACTTTGCAGCATTAACTAAATGTGATCATTTAGGCCCCAAATTATATGGGACAAGAGTATCACTGGACACCCAGAAAAATACCATAAAGAAAAAGAAAGAAAATGGAACTGAAGGATTTTCATTTTGGAAGCATATTGCATTACTTTATGGAAATTCTACATTTCTTCTTGACTCACTATGAAATAAAATATAAACATAAATAGATACACATATATTTGTGTAAGTCTATGCTTACATATATACTTACATATGTATAAATATATAGTAAAAATGTAATAAATAAAATATAAAGTATAAATAAATATATAATAAATATATATGTAAGACATTTGAGAATAAATTACATATATATGTAAATATATAATGTATATTTATATAGAGAATTCTGAGTTAAAAAGACTTTCATTTATTCTACATAGATAGCTGGATTGAATGAAATTTACCAACTTATTTCAATAAAATTTCTGATATCCAGAATAGATAAAACAGCCAAAGTATGTCCCTGAAGGAACCTGTCTGAAAAAGACTCATGCTATTTATGTATCATATACTTTAACACAAAAATAATTACTTCCTTCTCCTACCCAGCGGGGTGGAGGGGAACCACAAATCTTTATTCAGGTTAACATTTAAAATAATGAAAAGTGACAGCTTGACTAACAGATTCCTGCCTAATTCTTTCTCAAAGCCCCAAGTTTACAAAAGCTTAGTCTTATATATTGAGTGTAACCCCAAGATAGAGATCCTCAACTGATAAAACTCTTTTCCAAACTCCCTTTTGATAATTTAACCTGATATTAAATTATTTTTGTGAATATGTGACAGTTTAAACAGTAGAGTTTTCACTTACACTTAAGATTAGTCTAAGCAATTTTCTAACATGTACTGATGAAATATATCTATTTAATCCAAACTGTTCCCTTTTAGTCCCAGGCTTAAGTTCTTCAGTAAGGTGTTTGACATATACTTTTCAGAAGAGTCATACAGGAAAAAAAATAAATAAATAAAAGGGATTTTATACTGAAAAAAAAAAATTCCTTGATATAACTTGTTAAGAATACCATCTCCTCAAATTCCCAACCCATGCTGGTGTGATACCTGTTCTCCAGCTCCATGAATAGCAATGACTCCCTAACACAAAATACATAATTACATAATGTTCACTAAATGTCAGAGAGATAGTTGTTGAGTTAAGGAAAAGAAAAACACATTTTTGTTAGGTAGAGAAATATTTGAAATGTGCTTAAATATTTATCCTCCAACTTTTCTGGTAATTAATAGATAAAAGACGTCAAAATACCTTTAGAGAATGAAGTAGTAGGTATTGTGGGTTTGGCATGGTGAGAGGTTTCTGTTCCCTACTCCAATTTCCTTGTTTGCTGCCTTGGAGAAGCTTCCTGGAACCCTTTCTGTACAGAGGTATTTTGCTTTTTTTTTTTGGTTAAGGGCAGACATTCAACATTTAGTAACTAAAGATTATGCTATGTTGTTATTTCATTCACTCATTTTCCTTTTGTTTCAAAAAGATAAAAACAAATATGTTTCTCTTTATTTCTCACAAAATGAAGATATAATGGCATTACTAAATTCTCATTCTGAAGTGTTTACTTTTCAACTGAAGATACTGCCTTCTTGAAGAAGGTATATGTATTTGTCATAAAACTATTAATTGTTTCCTTTCTGTTTTAGCTTTTAGGACATGACTTTTCCTTACTTGCTCTTGTTACATTATAGTTTTACATATGTTTTGTAAACTGAACAGGTTTTTCCATTAAATTTAGATTTATGATTTAAGAAGGCTTTAACAAGTTTTTTTTTTAAGACTTTGATAAGTCTTTTTTTTTTCCTTAAAGAAGACTTTAATAAATATTTTTTTATGCTTTACATTTAAGAAATTTATGTTGGTACTATAGTTTCTGGAAGTAACACAGATTAGATATCTTGAAAATAGTCTCAGTGAAAGCCAAAATAAGTTAAAAATGTTGAATAAACGTGTTTTAAAAATGAAACTGAGATTTTAAGTCCTTCAGGTTGTTCTATTTTGGGGAAGAACCACAAAGATTCCAATGGATGACAAATAAAGAGAAAAACCAGCCTACTCCTCAATATATGGTACTAAAGCTTAAAACACAAAAGATAACAAGGAAATCTTAAAGACAATCAGAGCGGAAAGAAAGATTACCAGGACTAATAACAGGCTTCTGAACAGGCATTTTTCAGAACAGAGTGAAATAGTACCTTTCAAACTATAAGAAAATAATAAATGACAATCTATAATTGTATCAAATGACAACCTATAATTTTATACATAGCTAAGATATTATTACAGAAAAAAGCAGAATAAAGGCCTTTCCAAAGAGATAAAATTCAAATCTCAGATAAATCTCAATGATGTATTTCAGCAGAAAGGAAATTGAATTCAGGATAAAAAAAAGAGGTACAGGGAAGAATAATCATCGAGGAAATTAGTAAATTGTAGCTAAACATATATTGGTTTAAAAATAATAAGAATAATTATTTTGGAGTAAACATAAGAAAGGCACAAAAGGCTGGGCAACAATAAAATGTAGGAATTAAGAAGAAAAAGTTTACCAAAAGTTCACAATTCTTTTATAGTTCTGTTGGAGATTATAACTATTGATATACTGTAAATTTTGCTAAGTATGTATGTGAAATGTTAGGTGTGTGTAATTTACATTTTAATACATATTGGAACTAAAAATATTTTAAAATTAAATATTTAAGCAATCGATGTAAGAAATTAAAAGGAACAAGATGAGGTGAAATAAATAAGAAAATGAAAATAAGAATAGGATATAATTGAATAGAAAAAGATTAAGTAAAACAAACTTGAAGTAGATTCTAGGTAAAACCCAATAATACACATGTACCTCTATCTAGATTGATGAGTAAAAGAAAAAGAAATGAGTAAAAGTAAAAGAAAAAGTAATATTGAACATTATTGGATCAGAAAGAGGAGACAATGCCATAGATACAGAAAAAATTAAAAACAATATGAAAATACAATGAATATCTTTTTTCAAATGAATGTAAAACTTAAATGACTTGGAAAATTTCCAAAAAAGGGTAATTTAACAACACTAAATCTTAAGAAGAAAATGTTGAATTTAATAATAACTACTAAAATGTTTTATCACAAGTTTAAAATCTGTCTTCAACAAACACACACACTTATAAAATGACCAGAAAAAAAATGATTTTAAAGTTAGCTGTTAAAAAATCCAAGAAACTGACAATTACTCTTAAAGAAAAATAAAAAAAAAACCTCTTTTATTTTTTTAAAGATTTTATTTTTACATAATCTCTACACTCAATGTGGGACTCTAACATGCAGCCCTGAAATTAAGAGTTACATACTCCGACAGAGCCAGCCAAGCACCCTTAAAAAAAAAATCTTTTGTGAGAATTAGAAGAAAGTTGTTACCTGACCAACTTCATAACCAGTATACCCTAGTATTAAAAAAAAAAAAATTTGTATTGAAAGACTTTAGTAAAGAATTGGTTAACTAAGGAGATACGAATGAAGAGTTTATGGACAGTAAGTCTCAAAATATTAAGGATGCTATTTCTCTCCAAGTTAATTTTTAAATTAATTGCCAATTAACAGTCTTTTAAGGAACACATGTTTTAAGTTAAAATTGATTATTTTAAGTTTAAAATTGATTAAAAATGAGCATATGGGAAAAAAGACCAAGAATAGCAAAGATGATTTTGATGGATGAAAATAAAAGATTTAAATAATTATAAAGATATAATAATTTAGAAATAATTCAGGTAGTTCTACTATATTGATCCAGTCACCGAGAAATGAGTCGGATAGGCTAGGATAGGCTACAGCAGACTAGGATATAGAATATAATTGGGTAAGATGTTAGAATAGATGAGAATAAAATAAGAGGAGATAGGATAAGGTAGGATAGGATAGGATTCAGTAATATAACCACCTATGTATTGAAATGTGTTATTTTAAATATGTGGCATCAGTGATGAGGGATAAACAATGGCATATTTAAAGACACTGAAAAAATTGTCACTCACATAGGAAGAAAATCAAGTCTTAACACGAAGTCTTTAATCTAAAATTCAGAAGTTTTAAATTTTGATAGAAATATATATTTATGACCTCACAATCACAGTGGACTTCTTTAAAAAGATACAGAAAGTACAAAGTACAAAATATACATTGTAAAAGTACCTGTTTGCAACCAGTTACACACACACATACATGTACGCACAGACAAAAGCAATAGAGACTGAGAGAAATGCTGACAAGGCATAAAACAGACAAAGAAATACTAGGCTAAATGTAATATAAACTATGGTAAATCTGGCAGGAAAAAAAATGAAGGGGAGAAGAAAGGAAGGAAGGGAAATAAAAATCCAATAAAATGGACAAAATCTAGCAATAGACATATCAAAGGAGTGTGCATGTGATTGGTGTTTAAAAATGTTGAAACTCAGGAGTAATAAGAGAAACACAAGTTAAAACTACAATAAGAAACAGTTTTACACTCAGAGATTGGCAACATTTAATCTGAAAATAACGTGTTTTGACAAGGATGTGGAACAAATATATTTTTTATAACCCTCTAGTGGGAATTTAAATGGGTACAACCAATTTGAAGGGTAATTTGACAATATATAGAAAAATTGAAGATGTACATACTCTAAGACTCAGCAGTTTTTCTCTAGGGATGCAATCACATACAAGTACCCAAGGAGATATGTACAGAGAAATGCTTGCAAAGAAAGTTTAGCAACACCCTAAATTTCCATAAAGTGAAGTACAGATACATATACTGTATATATTTAGTAGCTATGAGATGGATGTACATTAGTTATATGCTCCAAGGTGAATTATTCTCAAAAATACATTGAACAAAAGTAAGAAATCTGTAAAATATATAGACAATATATCATTTGAAGAGACATTAATAAAATAAAAATATAATGTATGTATTAAAGATAAAACACATAAGCTATAAAATGTAATACTTGCCAAAATATAAGAACACTAAATTAAGCCTATTTATTACATATTAATGGAATTGAAATGTTTTATTTCTTAAGTAGGTGATAGACAAGTATATAAGGGACTATTCTTTCAAACTTTGTGGGTCTAAATTTTTTTTCACAGAAACAAACTTATGTGATCATCAGATTCTGCCAAGCTATATACACAGAGAGCCATTCAGTAAAATTGAGAAAAGATGGTAATCTTCTAATCAGGAAAATGTTGATATTAGACGTCAATGAGTATGGCAAATATCTTTTAAGAGCTTCATCCTCCTTGCGCCTAAAGAGTGTGCAATCCAGAATTGCAATAGAAGTTGGCCTTCACCAAAGTTTAGGATATGTTTATAACTAAAGCTATTGAGATCTTTATATGGATCAATGAAAGAAGATAGAGATAAGAAAAACTCAACCTCAACTTCACTTATTTCAGCATTTTAAAAAAATCTGTTATCCAAATTCAAGATTTATACAATACACTGTAGCTTTATTATTATTTTTTTATTCTGTTTTTCTTTTTTTTTTCCACAAAAAGTTCCAAAGGGGAAATCTGCATCTGTATGTCCATGTATATGTATGTAACTATGTGTGTATATGTATTCCGTACGTATATGCATATTCATGTATGCATATAAACTTTCCAGGAATGTATGAGGATGCAAAATTATGACAGCAAGTAAAATTTAGTAAAACAGCAAAATCAACTATTCTAAGGATAGAGAAACAGAATGGAATAGAATTGAATGGGAGGAAGTTGGGCTATCAAATTAAGTATATCAAATTCAGCTACTTTTTCCCCAACAGTGAAATGTCAGAGCCAGAGTTCAAAACCAGTTGTATTTGATTCCCTCTGTTACGTTATATCTGATTCCATATGTTATGTTGCCAGTTGTACCTGATTCCATATATTATGCTACCATGCTAAATGGTAGCATAATAGGATCTCCTAGGATGGGAGCTACATTATCAGATACAGTGGGAAGAGACCAAAGCCCAGTCAGTACCCACTAAGAGGGGACTGCCAATTTCCCTAGTAGTTGAAACAATACTATGAGTTAGATGAGGTACATAACACATAACTGGATGGACCTTAAATTTTAATTTGACTTTAATATTAATTTGATCTAAGTTTAACTTCTATTAAGTCAATAACAATTAACTTTTTGGATTATTTTGCTATCAAAAAAAACAAACAAACAACATCTAAGGGAAAGGACTCTGAAATGCAAGGAAGACAGAAATACTTCTGGGCAAGAAAAGTTTCCCTCTGGCAACCAGCCTGCATCAGATGCTGGACAAAGGGGACTGCTGGAATGGCAAAAAGAAAATCAGTATAATTTTTTGCAAATTTAAGCCATGTTTCCAAAATCACCTGATATATTGATGAGAAATCCATGTATATTTAATATTTATAAATCTGTTATACAGTGTTTAATAGGCTGGAATTTTTAAGTGCAACATCTCTGATAGACAAAAGTCTAGTGTGGGAAAAATAAGATGTCACTTACTTCTGGTAAAAAAGCTCTTGAGTGGGGCACCTAGGTGGCTCAGTGGGTTAAAGCCTCTGCCTTTGGCTTTGGTCATGATCCCAGGGTCCTGGGATCAAGCCCCACATCAGGATCTCTGCTCAGCAGGGAGCCTGCTTCCCCCTCTCTCTCTGCCTGCCTCTCTGCCTACTTGTGATTGCTGTCTGTCAAATAAATAAATAAAATCTTAAAAAAAAAAAAAAAAAGCTCTTGAGTGACACTGTTTAGTTTGGTTGGCTTGTTGGTGTCCCTAGATCAAAAGTTCGGTTTCATCATGATTTTCATTATCATTAGAATCATCACAATTGCCAATATTATAAAGTGTATTTGCAGTTTAGAAAGTATTTATCCCTGCTAATTTATCCCTTTGTGTGTGTATGTGTGTATATAGGTGAGTGAATGGTGTAAGTCTTTGTGAAGGAGACCTTTGAACTGAAATAGGTAAGTTTTCCTCTCACTGTTATTCTCATAGGAATAACAAGAGTTTGAAGAAGGGGAGCAGTAATTTACTTAAAGCTTTACACATATCAGTTTGGTTGGTTTGTGGTGAGTAGATTGTAGAGGAACAAAAGAAAAGCTGAGAGACCAGTTTGGAGACACTTGACAAGTTTCAGTTCAGAGATGACCATATTTTGTACTTAGATGACAGACAATGGGCAAAGATACACATTTGAGATTCATTAGCATGTAGGATGTTATCTAGAACCACAGGATTTAAATGAGGTCATCTAAAGAGAAAGTAGAAAGAGAATAGAAGAAGAGAAGGTAGCCGGGGACACTACAACAGTTAGAGGACCAGTAGTAGATCAGGAACCAGTGATGGTGATTCACTGGTGTTGAGAAGCAGATGAAGGTGATGTCACACTATCCTGGAGAAGTAGAGGTTTGAGGTGGTGGCGAGATCAGTAGATGACTAACCACTGACTTGGGCCAAATAGAAATTGCTACCAGATATTATATTGTTGTTTTGTTGAAGAAAACCAGAACAAACTGGACTGAGTAGAAGTCAAGAAGTGGAGTCAGAGGTACAATTGGCTGTAGACTTGTCAGCTCCCAGCATTGGGTCACTGCATCTGACATCCCATATTCTGAATATCTTCTGAGGTCATACAACTCATTCTTCTGGAAAGAAGCATTGATATTAATGGCTAGATCCACTACAGTTCCTGTATAATTCTATTTCACACTCCCTTTGACTATGATTGCCTGAATTTTATCTCTAATAACTTCAGGTCCAATGGTGGATTATAAAATCCTTACTTTGAGTTTTACAGTATGAACCATATGAAAATTTTCAATTAACATTATAACAAATGTTCCTTGATAAATGTGTGAAATTTTTTTCTAATTTATATTGCAATTAAATATGCCCTTTAAAAAACAAACCACTGGGGGCATCACGTTGCCTGATTTCAAGCTTTACTACAAACCTGTGGTCACCAAGACAGCATGGTTCTGGCACAAAAACAGACATATAGACAGACAGTGGAATGGAGTAGAGAGCCCAGATACAGATCCGCAACTCTATGGTCAAATAATCTTCGACAAAGCAGGAAAAAATATACAGTGGAAGAAAGACAATCTCTTCAATAAATGGTGCTGGGAAAACTGGACAGCTATGTATAGAAGAATGAAACTTGACCATTCTCTTACACCATACAAAGATAAACTCAAAATGGACAAAAGACCTCACCGTGAGGCAGGAATCTATCAAAATCCTAGAGGAGAACATAGGCAGTAACCTCTCCTACATTGGCCACAACAACTTCTTTCAAGATATGTCTCCAAAAGCAAAGGAAACAGAAGCCAAAATGAACTTTTGGGACTTGATCAAGATCAAAAGCTTCTGCACAGCAAAGGAAACAGTCAACAAAACAAAGAGGCAACCCAAAGAATGGGAGAAGATATTCGTAAATAACACTACAGACAAAGGGCTGATATCCAAGATCTATGAAGAACTCCTCAAACTCAACACACACAGATAATCACGTCAAAAAAATGCACAGAAGACAAGAACAGACACTTCTCCAAAGAAGATATACAAATAGCTAACAGATATATAAAAAATGTTCATGATCATTAGCCATCAGGGAGATTCAAATCAAAACCACATTGAGATACCACCTTACACCAGTTAGAATGGCCAAAATTAACAAGACAGTAAACAACAAATGTTGGAGAGGATGTGGAGAAAGGGGAACCCTCTTACACTGTTGGTGGGAATATAGGTTGGTGCAACCATTTTGGAAAACAGTGTGGAGATTCCTTAAGAAATTAAAAATATAGCTACCCTATGACCCTGCAATTGCACTACTGGGTATTACCCCAAAGATACAGATGTAGTGAAAAGAAGAGCCATCTGTACCCCAATGTTCATAGCAGCAATGGCCACAGTTGCCAAACTGTGGAAAGAACCAAGATGCCCTTCAATGGATGAATGGATAAAGAAGATATGGTCCATATATACTATGGAGTATTATGTCTCCATCAGAAAGGATGAATACCCAACTTTTGTATCAACATGGACGGGAGTGGAAGAGATTTTGCTGAGTGAAATAAGTCAAGCAGAGAGTCGATTATCATATGGTTTCACTTACTTGTGGAGCATAAGGAATAAGACAGAGGATTTGGGGAGATGGAGAGGAGAAGTGAGTTGGGGGAAATCGGAGGGCGAGCTGAACCACAAGAGACTGTGTACCCTGAGAAACAAACTGAGGGTTTTGGAGGAGCGAGGGGTGGCGGGTTGGCTGAGCCTGGTGGTGGGTATTAAGGAGGGCACGTATTGCATGTAGCACTGGGTGTGGTGCATAAACAATGAATGTTGGAACACTGAAAAAATAAATAAATAAATAAATAAATAAATACATACATACATAAATATACTCTTTAACAGCTTATTTCCTTCTGGAGGGATTTGAGCATAGAAAAAGAAAATAAATAAGTCAGTAAATAAAAAAATCTGATTTCTATTATCTATTCACACATTTTAGATAAATTCAAATTAATTAGATTTGTTTTCTTTAATATAATACAAAGTCTCATTGAGGCATGTAATTCTTTATAAGATATCTCACTGTAGGTAAATACAAAGAGAACACCTTGCATATTTATATCTATACTTTATCTATGGTGTGATTATATCTCCTAAATATACAAATATTTTAATACCATTTATTCTTATATTTATTAGTCTCAGCTTTTACATTTGATTGAATAATATTGTTCATTTTAAAATCAAATCATACACACATACACACACACAAACTAAACATACATGAAAACATACCAGTATAGTAAGTCAAAGTACTGACAGGCCAACCACACAGGAATGCTTTATTGTATTTGTTTAGTTTACATAGTTTAGATGTGAATTGATAAAGCTCTGATGAAGTATTTGCCCAGTGCCCACACTTTCACATCTCCTTCAATTTATGTGATGCTTTAGAATATCACTATTGCAAACATCACAACTGGATGAAACTCTGCAAGGTCTTAAATCTATTCTGTTCAGTCTTTCCTTTGATTTATTCAATGGAGACTTTATATAGTTTATTAGAGATGGCATATGTTGGCTTGGAGAATACAAGTCATTTCAATCAAGAGTTACATGCTCTACATTTATAAACTTTTAATACCTTTCTCGTCGGTGCAAGAGCCATATCCTCTGGTTAGACTACAACTCTCACAGCACCCTAACTCAGTTCATGTGTGTTTTTATTTTGTAGAGGCTTTTAGGCTAGAGGCTTGATCAAGGGAAACTCCATCAAGGCAAAAGGGCGCCTAGGGACTATGGAGCTGCAGGTCAATGTGCACATTAAAAAACCCACCTTGAAATAGACAGAGGCCCTAACTGACCACTTACAACCTGGCCCAGGCACAGTTCCTAGATTTACAAAGGAAGGGGAAATTCCATATGTTCCCAGACCCCTTAGTCTGCCTGGTAACTGTGGGCCCTCACCACCGCCTTCCCTCAGGCTGTCTCTCCCTTGCTGTCCTGCCCACTGCTCATTTGTAGTGTATTCAATAAGCATGTCTCTCTTTTGTTCTGCCTTGGGTGAATTTCCACCTCCTGCATTGCCAGCCTCCACCCTATTCAGACCCCTCACATGTGGGGGCCCAGCCATCTGATCAGGACCCTTCTAATGTGCTCAAGTTATTTTGCAGTAATTTAGATGCTACAGTGGGCCTGGTTCTTATGAGCAATCTTACAACTATAATTAACTATGTGTTTAACATGTGTAAGGTAAAATGTTAAGTTTCATGTTGATTTACATACACTACTTCATTTAGTCCTCATGATTCATCTCTAATGTAGGTAGGTACAATTCTAACTTGTATATGAGGAATTTGAGTTACAAAAAATTTAATAACTTAGAGTACCAGGCTTGTAAGCAAACTACAGCGTCCTAATCAAGATCAGTATTACCTTAAAGCTTAAACTTTTGATTACTAGCTTCTACTATACCTGAATGGTTTGGACGCAAATACCCTGCCAGGAGAAGAACTTGAACATTGCAAAAAAGGGAGGAAAAAAGAGCAGTTAGGGAAAAAAAATGTGTAATTGTCTTTACGTAATAATAAGAAAACAGAGTACAACATCCAAAGTTTAATTACAGTAAGTTGATAAATATTCCTAGATCACAATTTTTGAGGAAATTGCAAATTGCCACAAATTCATGATTGTAAAACAGTTTAGTTGATCTCTGACAATATGAAGTCAGAGTCATTCTTACCAACTAAACATTCATTTCTAGATAAAAATAAAAATGCAACTCATTCACAATTATTGTACGTTTATAATGTGCCACTGTTCTAATTTAATTTTTTCACAGATGTGGTCAATATTGCTCCTATCCACATTTTCTAGATAGAGTCTTTGAGGCCCAGAGATATTAAGTAAATTACCCAAGTTTACATGTCTAATAAGCAACAACCTAGAGTACACATTCAAGCTGCATGATTCTGAAATCTATGATAATGTGGGTATTTATTTTTGCCTCACAATGCAAATACAGTTACTATAAATTTTGTCTCTATCAGCATCTTTCCCACTCCCCCATGTGCCCAATTACCTGAATGCAATGTGTGGATCTCAATCTTCTTTTCACAGACAGCATATCTCTTAGGTAACAACTGGTAACTTCTCATAGATCAATAACTTCCATGCCCCTACCACCTACTCATTGACTAAGAGGTTAATCCCTGACCCACCTCGTCTTTAAATATGCGCACAGATACCATTCCCCTTCCTCTCAGACACAAGCATGTACACACACCAGACCTTTCTTTACCCTATTCACGTTACAATGTCCGCAGACAACAATCAGCATTGTGAAACCATCTGCCCCTTCACTTCCAGGAAGGGTAAATACAAACCTTCACCCAACAGGTTGTTCCTTCCCAACTGCTAACACATCTTTGGAAAAGACATTGTTCCAGCCATTCTTCAATTTAAAAAAAAAATTTAGAATTCAAATCCCAAATTAAATTTTATTTATGTTCAGTATGAATAGAAACTCTGTCTTAACTAGAACTTAGCCATTAAACTTTAAGGGGTTTGTTTTATTCCTACTATTATAAGAAGTCTCCATATGGTAAGGTAAGGGATTTATATTGTGAATGTAAATTAAAAGATACTGAAAGCAATGAAGCATCCTAATGATAAAATAATTCTGCAGTGGATGATGATAGTATAACCATAAACTTTAAAGTGCTTTTTATTGGTTTTCACTTCTTGGACTCATCCCATCTACAAAACATAGAACACTTGACTTAAGAATTAGAGTGCTAATGTTTAACACTGCAATCTTGTAAGAGCAGTGGCAGGACTGACAAAAAAGGAGTTATAAGAGGTGGAGGTGAGTGTGGGCCTGCTGATTTACTGACGATGCCTAAAACAGATTCATAATGATGAATTGAAAAATATAGATTCAAGCTTAGCTTCTGAAGTTATAAAGGTAACAAAGAATGGGTTAAAATCATATACTCCCAAAATTGGATGGTGGTAGGAAAGGAAGCAGGAAGATGATATCTATGGAGTGAATTCTTCAGCAAATAAAGATAAGGATATATTATTTTTAACATTGCAGTGTGATTCATCAAAACAAACAAGCCCCAGAACAATAAAATATTTAGAGGTAGGTCACTATCTTGTGAAATAAGTCGAAATTTGGAGGAAAGGAGAAAATTACCTCTGTATTTGCTTCGATATTTTTCCTTATGCAGTATAAATATTATTTATATATAACTAATGATATTTTATAATTTGGTAAATAGTTTTAAAAACTCAGCTAAACTTTTTATTTAGTACCAGAAAGCATAACTCATAATCAATAAACTGAAATGAAAAATCAGCATCTTTGATAGACATTCTCTTGCATCCAGATTGACAATAGTTAGCAATTCTACTCACAGACTTAATTATCAGAGGGTGCGTTTTGTGGCTAACTCATCCTGGTGGACTCATTGGGTTGCAGATTTGCACAAAAGTGTTCTTCAGGAACCATATTAAGGTTTCTTTATGATAGAGGCAGGCAATTAACTACTCCTACCTAAAATATCTCCCAGGCTAACGTAATGTCTTCTATGTTTGTGATACAGAATTCTAGGACTTCATCAAAGTACTTTTCTGAAAAATAAATATGTATCACAAAGTTTATTTTGAGAAGCTACTGACTATGCCTGTAGGTATTCTTGCATTTAACCTCCATATGAAATGGGGTGGTCCATCTGGACTTGGAAGTCGTTTTTATATATATATATATATATATATATATAAAGAATGTTAAATTTGATAACTGCATGCTTTTTATGTAAAGTATGCATGGAATTTCTCTAGTTTCAACATCTATCAGTTGCCTAACCATTAATTGTGGTCTTTCTATTTCTCATCCCAAACTTCTAGTGTGTCTAATAATATTGAAGGTGGGGGTTAGTGTAAAATATGACAAAGTATTTTTTTGACAAATGTGACAAAGTATAAAATATGACAAAGTATTTATTTCTTAATTTTCTCTATAACAAGCTTTTATTATACCAGATTTCTAACAACATGCATGGGTAATATTTTTGCATGCATTTGTGAAAGAAAGGACTTCATAGTATCACAGGATTGTGACTTGCAGTTGATGGCACTGGTATGTGAAGCACTGAGGCTTAAATAATATATATGTAATATACTCTTTTTTTTTTTTTAAGGTTTTATTTATTTGACAGAGAGAGAGACAGCGAGAGAGGGAACACAAGCAGGGGAGTGAAAGAGGGAGAAGAGGGAAGAGCAGGGAGCCAGACGCAGGATGCTATCCAGGGACTCTGGGATCATGACCTGAGCTAAAGGTAGATGCTTAACAACTGAGCCACCCAGGGGCCCCTGTAATATACTCTTTCCAAAGTAATTGTCCCAAATTTAGACAAACATTAAGCAGGAAGTTAATCTTAAGGTTTAAGATTTTAAGTCATGTTTCAGACAAGGTAAGAGTTAGTATATATTGTTTTATTAACAATAAATAGGATTTCAAAATCTTCTTTTTTTTTTCTTTTTCCAAAAGAAGAAGAAAAAGTATAGTTAATATCTTTCTGTTATTACTTTGGGTAAGTCCTGATGATTAAAGGCAATAAAGCAGATTATGCCTAATTTCTGAACTCTTCATATTCTACCCACCCCACCCCCTAATCAGTTTTAGATCCCAAAATTCATGATAGATGAAATCCATTCTTTTCTTACAAACTTATCCAGTATTTTTTTCAGTCCCATTGCTTATTTTGTTTCCTAGACCCCAACTGCATTTAAAGCCCTCAATACATTAGAGTAAACTGATAGTCTCAAATTATGTGTTTTTTTTTAAGATTTTATTTATTTATTTGACAGAGAGAGATCACAAATAGGTAGAGAGAGAGAGGAGGAAGCAGGCTCCCTGCCAAGCAGAGAGCCCGATGCAGGACCTGATCCCAGGACCCCAAGACCGTGACCCGAACTGAAGGCAGAGGCCTAACACACTGAGCCATACAGGCACCCCTCAAATTATGTTTTTAAAACCCATTTATTCAGTAAGTCTGTTTGTTATAGGAAGCAAGACTTCCATATTGTAGTATCTCAAGTAAACATTGACCCAGTGTCCCTACATAAAAAGCAAGGAAATTCTAAAATGTATAGGAAACAAGAATCATTGGTATAAGTTTTTGCAAGAAAAATCGGTATTTTTTAAATTAATTAATTTTCTCAGAGATGTCTGAGACAGTTCCCAAAACATTCTATCCTTCTGCAATGTATGTGGAAACATTACTAACACAATGGGGTTCATTATGGTTTTAGATTCTCTTCATGTTGTCTACTATTAGCTATACAGTGTGCAAGTGTCCCCCATATCCATCCAGCAGTTCACCATAAGTTCATAATTTCTAGGTTTATTTTCAATATGCAGTCAGAGAAATAATGTGTGTCCTACCAAAACATCATTATTTATTTTGTGGCTAGGACTCTCTGTCACTTATCTTTATGTTAGTGATTGTCACTAGCATGGAGGTTCTGATTCTGGTATACGGCCATTGAGTTGTTCTCAATGAAATTTGATTGCAACCATTGTTCTTCTAGGTAGTCTGCAGTAGAAGGGAATGAGTCATAGATCTGATGTTAATTATTTCCTAGCCAGTTGTTCCATATAAATTTGAGGACTTCTGTTCATCAAAGGAGACAATTAAGACAGAAACTAGGCAAACTACACAGAAAATGAATATTCAAAGAATATATACCCATCAGAACTGTATATTCAGAATATTTTGAAGAAGTGTGAAACAATAAAAAACACAATGGAGAAAAAAGGCAGAAGTCACTACCAAATAGGATATCCAATGGCTAATAAATCCGTGAAAGGCAATAAGCAACAGAGAAATACAAATTAAAACAATAGAAGTATGATTACACACTCACTAGAATGGTTAAAACTAAAAAGACAAGAAATACCAGTTATTGGTGAAAGTATACTATGATGAGAATTCTTAGACATTGCTAGTATGTGCCTACACTAATGCAACCATTTTGGGGAAGTTGTTGACAGTATTTGCTAAATCTGAGTATGTAGGAACTACACAACCTTTATTCCTGATAATATACCCCTCAGAAATGTGTGCATATGCTTGCCATAAAAGTATATTCTAGAATGTTCAAAGCAGCACAATCAATAATAACTCCAAGTTTGAAAATTTCCAAATGCCCTACCAAACACTAAATAAGTAAAACAAAACAAAACAAAATTATCCCTACGATGGAATGTCATTACAGCAATAACTGTACAGCTATGTACAACAACTGGTCAACTATGTGCAACAATGTGAATGATTCTCACAATGTTGAACAGAAGTAGCCAGATACAGTAGAGTACTTACTGTATGATTCTATTTATATTTGGTAAAACAAAAGTAGGCAATAATCATGTCTGCCATATGAAATCAGAATAATGTTTCCCTAATAGGGAACACAGGGAGTTTTGGGAACTTGGGTAGCATTCAGTTTCTTAATGTGGGTAATGTTTACATTAAGTCTATTTACCTTGTGAATATTTATACCATATTTATAATGGTGTACTCTTATGTATGTATGTGTGTATCTAAAACATGTCTATCATCTATCTACATTATACTTCAATGTAAAGTTTTTAAAAATATCAGCACAAATACATGGCAAAACACACAGATACAGTACAGAAAAGTAAGAGCTTCCCTTCCTTCCCACCCCACTCCATCAACCCAAGTCCCCTTATCCCAAAGTTTGTTGAACTTAAATTCAGGGAACTCTTTCTCACATTAGGGAAACTGTTATTAATAAGGTGGAGAACAGAGGATACAAAAGTCACATTAATAAGCAACAGTTTAAATTAATTATTAGATGACAGCTTTGGTTTCAAGAATAAAATGAAATGGGGGATTGTATCTACTATAAGATCTCACTCTGACTTTCTGTATCCAAAACTCTGGATGGGTTTTCTAATGAAATACCTATCTGTGAGATTTATGAATCTATTATTCACTCTTTCATCACAGGAACAAATAAATATTAATACAAAATTTAAAAAGGGAGAGACTCAGAGTAACACATTTTTGAATTTTGATCCAAAGATAAAAATCCACTGTGATGCTGTGTTTTAAATGTGATCTGGAATATTAAAAGTCTGCAGTTAACTCTGGGTACCAATAAGAGAATATTCAGCCAATATACTCTGATTTATTTAAGCATCTAATGTTATTTTCTATCCTTGGAGTCTGAAGAGTCGTAATGACCCCGTTCCAAACAAACAAGCAAACTCTTATCTGTGAGACGATTCAAAGCTGGGCTGAAGCATAATTTTCATAAACATACCTTGACTACAGACATATTATTGCATTACTAATTGAAGTATTTCTTTGAAATTGCTGGTTGAGAGCCAATAAAATCTCTACTGCATTATACCCAAGCCTGCTGAAAAATTACTTTGAATCAGAATGTCAATAAAGCTATTAATAACCTTTCTGAAGCTGCTTCTTACTTAGTGAGGTAACCAGGCAGCTGCTGTAAGAAAAAAAAAAAAAAAAAAAAGAAGAGAGGCAAGGCATCCCTTCCCCCATTCCTCTACTACAATACTGTAATTCGAGCCTCATTAATCTGCTGTGACATATTCCTATTGTCAGCCTGCATGGCAGAAATTGTTTCAGTCTAGGGTAATATTAAAATGGTGGTAAGAGAGTCTCCCACCCACTTCCATTGAGCTTTTTTTTGCAGCACTGCAATATGTATAATTGAAGGTTTGCCTGTCTTTTTTATTAGGAGTAATGTATGGACCATCTATCAGTGTCAAAGACAGGAAGCTGATACCCTATATCAAGCATTATTTACCACTTGCACATCATTCAGAAAGATCAATTATTACAGTATTTATTTTAAACTGCCCAAGTTGGATCCACAAATGTGAGACATCCATCTTTATCGGTTACATACCTTTAATTCCCAATGTTGCTAACTGGGTATTTCGTATTAGAGCCAGCCACTTCTTCGAATTCTGAGAAGGTAGTAATTTTTTATTTCATTTAGACATTTCTCAATTTATCTTCATCATTCCTTTCCTTGAATTCAATAAATTCTTGTTTTATGAATCCAATGTCTAAGCCCTTGCTGAATGAACTCCAGTAACTGCAGGATACCGTTAAGCGAGAAGCGACTGTGCTGGCTCATTACTTAAAACTGTGGGCAGAAGATGGGTGGAACGAACTTTACTCAGTTGTCTGCACTTTCAGAATCTCCACAGACTTTTGGCTTTCTAGAACAGTCTTTCTCACAAGAACCAGGAAGAAAAGAAAGAGAAAGCATCCCTAAACAAAGATTAAATTTCTAGTGACCATGTTACCAATTGAATTTCCTTAATCTCCTTAAGCCTCCCTCAAAGTTTTCCTCTTTCTGTGAAATGCTGAAATGGTGTGCCAAAGAACCACTAGCTCTGACATTAATAATTTATAGAAGTTGGCTATAGATATAATCACTTTAAGTGTTATGGGAATAGCGGCTGTGAATAACTTAAATGTCTAGATGAGGATTGGGGAAAAAGAAGTGGCATTCCTATTACATATTCAAAGTATCTTTGTTTACAGTACAGAATTAAATTTGTTCCCTTAAATCAAACCAGAGGATTGTGATGAATTTAAAATATACAGAGAAAATGGACAACATATGTATTTTAAGATTAAATATCTAAATAAGCCAATCAATATGGAGGGGAAAAAGGGAAAACGAGTGCTTTGAAAACAAAACTAAAACACTCACAAGACAGGAAATGAAGGCTATTATGGAATGATTGCACATATACACACATAGATATACGCAACATTTTGTGAAATTGCTATTTTCACAAAATTTAGGTTTTGTGCATATTTGCAGCTCTTTTTCACAATTCCTAAAAACTCTGAAAGAAGGAAAATAATACTTAACATTCATCATTTAGATTCAGTTCACTTTTAAAGTATTCCTGTAGCTAATATTTAAAGTCCTTTTTGCCAACAGTTAACACAACTCTGACTCTTAAAAAAAAAAAAAAAAATTCAAGTTGCTATCTCCAAGCAGTTACATTCATCACCATTATAACAAACAGCCAGCTTTGTGCCACCAGCCCTACCTGGCAGCCCTCCTTTCCCTCCTTTCTCTTTCTATGTCAATCTGAATCCTATGTAGGGGCTATAGGGAAAATGCCTGAAAAATACTAATAGCCTTCTCCTATACTAACCCAACCTATAATAATTTTTGATATCTGATTTTCATACTTTTATTGCTCAAACAGACTGTTTGGTTTGGTGATTGATTAGTTGTGTGACCAGGCTGCCTAGACTCAAATCTTGCCTACTCTACCTATTAGCTTTGCCACCTTGAGCAAATTACATAACTTTCTTTTCCTCTCATCTTCATCCGTAAGATGGGAATGGCAATAGATAGGTAGTAATAAGATGAGGTAAGAGATAATACATGTAAAAAGTCTTAGAAAAGTTCATGACACACAGAAATCAAATAATAATAACATAAATCAACTATTTTTGTGCACATTTGAGGGAGTCTCTCTGTTAGACACATTTCTAAGCACTTTATATGTATTAACATATTTAATTCCAGTAACAACCCTATGAAACAGATATAATTATCTTCATGGAAGAGTACTAGATTCTACAACACTTGGTCATGTCAATAATAGGTTGGCTGGGTTTAGTTACACTATACTTAATATGATTTGATATGTAGCAATTCTGAAGTATTAAAATTCAAAGTGAGATACTCTACAAAGTTTCATGTATAGAATCATGTTTAATCACCATTATTTATATCACCTGTGAGGTACAAATTACTATTGTAGGTAACTCTTCAAATATTAAGGTTAGGAACTGACCCTCATAGTAATGAAATGGAGTTCCCAAGTCATTCAGACAGCTGATAGCACAGTCAAGATATAAGCACAGAAAGTTCTGGCCTTTAAGTCTCTGACATGTCTTCTGGAAATGAATATTTGGGACTTCTGCAAAGATAGGACAATAGGTCTGAAACTTAAGGATACTAGTCCCAGGCAAAAGGCTTGACTTTATGAAATAGGAATTTTTCACATCTGGGAATGTTTTGTTGAAACCAGCTTAACTTGTAAGTGGTTTTATTTGCTCTTTCTTTCTCTCTTTCTCTCTCTTTTTTTCCTTCCTTCCTTCCTTCCTTCCTTCCTTTCAGATATCCCAAACAGATACTAATATGTAGCTTGCTGCAAGGGTGCAGAGCAAATCTCAGAGTGCTCAGAGAGAGATAGACCACCTCCGATTACTAAGTACATTGGGAGAGGAAAACTGATTCTGGAAATAATAATTATTCACTTGCATTTCTCCACTCCTTAGAAAAATCCCACTAAAACTTGTAATGAGGGATGTAAGGCATAAACAGGTTGATAGATTAGGGGAGAGAGAAACAGAGGAAACAAACAAAGCAAAACTGAAGAAATCTGTTGAAGGAATTCAAAATCTAATAAGACCTAGCCAAGAGTGATAAGATGAAACTCTGTCTGATAGGACCCTAAAGTCTCCAGCTTTGTAAATCCAGTGAGCAAGAAGAAAGAAAGGTTAGATGACACTATGACAGATGACTAACCCACCCAGAACCATAGACACTCACTCATACACTGATGAATTCAAACACTTATATACACTTTTATATAGAACACTACAGAAGTTTCTCCCATGAAGCCAGCAAGCTGACAAAACAGAGTTGTCCCCTCTGCGATGTGAGCAGGCTACTCAATCTGGTATTTAGGTCTTCCTAAGTGAAGATCAGCCCTGCCCAAACCCTCAGAAACAAAGCCTACCTGTTCATAATACACACCATGTAAGCAGTTGCTAAACTAATATTCAATTACTTCATTACAAATGTGAATTAATAAGATAAGACATATGAGATATATGGGGAATTCTTCTAAGTAAAAGTGACATAAAATTATTTCCAAAGAAAATGACATGTGAAAAAAATGTGCATTCTTAAAACAAGATACACTGCAAAAAAAGCAAGAAAAAAACAAACCAAAAGACAGAGTTTTTTTGCAACTTAAATATATTTAATGACCACAAAAATTTTAAAGTTCAAGAAATAGAATCTAGGTAGTAGGTATTCAGATTTTACTATTAATTCTTTCAACTGCCCAATGTTGAAAAATATTTGTAATAAAATGTTGAAAAAAATCAATAGAAATTTTAGAGAATAAAATTTTATAGTCTCCACAAAAGAGTTGAAAACAAAGAAAAGGAAATTAAAATGATGTGAAAAAAAGTAAAGAACATAAAGAAACAATTCAGAAGCCCCAGGAAGCAACTAAACGTTATATCAGAAAATCCAGAGAAACTGGAGGAAAGAATTGAAGATATACATAAAAATTTTTCTCCAAATTAAGTTATGTGTCTCTAGATTGAAAGAGCTCACGCAGCACAAGTGAGGAAAATATGCACTTAATTACAACATAGTATAGTCTCAGAATTATAAGGGAGAAGAGACTGCGTACAATGGGAAGAGGGGGAAAAAGGCAGGAAATGCAGACCCAAGGAGATCGGAACATTGTGCCTCTCATTGGCCTCACTGAATGCCAGAAGACAAGAGAGCAATTCCCTCCAACCTCCCCAGGGAAATTATTTTTACCTTAGAATTCTGTTCACACCCAAACTATGAATCATGTATGAAGAAAGGATTCATCTATTTTCAAACATGCAAGATCTCAAAAACAAAACAAAACACAACAAATCTCTTGAGATAGTTACTTGAAATGCAGCTCTTTTGCTCTGGGAAAATGAACAAATAAGTCTGATGATCCAGAGCAAAAATCGATTGAATCTAGCATTAAATAGAATCAATTCTCAGTCTGACTGCGGTTCAGAGGGGTCCCAAATAAGTCAGTTTTTGCGAAGTTTGAGAATACATGAAAGCAGGAGAGCGGAAAAAGGGGGATAAAACGGCATTAGAAAATAGAGTGAAGAACCATGAAAATTTTATGAAAACCAATGTAGTCATCATTAATAACTAGCTCTGCAGTTAATATTTTTATGTAATTCAAATAAATAAAAATATTGATTATATGAATGTTGCATATGGAGAACTTACAAATATATAAAAAAGAATAAGAATCCAGTTAAAGGAAAGGGGAAGAAGTATAAATGTATGCATCTTACAAAATGGGGGATAAAAAATACTCTTGATGGAACAAGAATTAAAAGATACATTTTTCTGAAAGATAACCAACTAAATAAAAAAAAAGAAAGTAAAATGAGTATTGTGATCTGGTTGCCAAATGAAATATTGATTGCTGATTGATTGGGTTTTGAGATAAAGAATTCTTTTATATAAGCATGTTCCCTCTTGTCTTCATCTGTTCGGTCTGTTATAACAGAAAACCATAGACGGGGTATCTTATAAGCAACAGAAATTTGTTCCTCACAGTCCTGGAAGCCTGGAAGTCCAAAGTAAAGGTGCCAACAGATCGTCTTGAAAAAGCTGCTTTCTGGGCCATTGATGGAGGTTTTCTCACTGTCTTCTCACATGGCAGACAGAGATGGAGCAATGTCAGGCCTTTCTTATAAGGGCACTAATCCAATTTTTGAGGGTTCCATCCACCTACATGGCCCTATCACCTCCCATAGACCCCACCTCCAAATACCCTTACATTGGAGATTAGGTTCCAACTTATAAATTTGGGGATGCACCTTCAGTCTATAGCCCATGTAATATTTGGGACATACTTTTTTTTTCCCCCCGTCTCGTGTTTTTTTTCTGTTGTTGTTTGTTTGTTTGTTTGTTTTGAGATTTTATTTATTTTTTTGACAGAGATCACAAGTAGGCAGAGAGGCAGGCAGAGAGAGAAGGGGAAGCAGGCTTCCTGCTGAGCAGAGAGCCTGATGTGGGGCTCGATCCCAAGACCCTGAGATCATGACCTGAGCCGAAGGCAGAAGCCCAACCCACTGAGCCACCCAGGTGCCCCTGGGACATACTTTTTTGAGATATTGTTTTGCTTATAGGAAATTCCAGTTGAATTGTGCATTACATATTTTTATGTGTGAGATATAACAACCCTATATCATCAGAAAGTGAGATGAAAGTTAAAGGCTCACATAAGGGAGCTAAATCCTTGCCTATTAAAGCAAAGAATTAGTATGTAATATCTAAAACAAATAAATTCAAAAATATTGTAAGGATAATACTTAGGGATATTGAAGTATCAGAAGAAAAAAAAATAAGAAGCTAATCATCTTATTTCTGGGGGACAGGATTGGAGCTAAGATGGATTTCAACACAATACTTTTGGTTGCGCCACATGCTTCTGTTAGTTAAATAATATTATAAACCTTTAAAAATTGAGTAATTAATGGGTCATATTCACTGATTATATTAAAGAAAATAAAAACTGCAATGATGAAAAACAGTGAAAACTCTTGATAGTAAAACTGTGAGCACTTACGGAATAGACATGAGAATAGTTAGTACTAAGAATCCCCAAATTAGATAACTGGCTATTCGAAGTATACTAGCAGGGACAAGAATTCCATGGGGCAAGGAACTAAAGCAGAAAGGTAGGTGCCTTTAGATTTATGAACAAGATAGATTTAAGGGTAGATTTAAGAACAAGAAGAAGGCATTTCCTGAGCTGCATATGGTAACCACTCACTATGCTGCAAATGAGGATAAAACATGGGTCCACATGTGTGATTGTCATCAGATGGATTGCTTATAATTAATTTGCACTTCCCATGTTTACACGGTGTCGATTCAGTTGGTCACCCTGTAATCTTCCTGGATGAAACATCTCTCAGGCACTGTTACAGACTAATACCTGACCAGGACAGATCCTGCCTGAGACTCGGGGATGAGCATCATCACATCGACGACAGACAAACCATACAGGAGGTACCTATTACTAGACTGCCTTTACCAGGTTTATTTTTGAGCTATTTGTAGGAGGAAGCTATTAGGAAATTTCTTCCCACTGGTTTCATTAATATACCAATAAAAAGAACATTCTCAGCAATAAGGAGTCTGCCACTGCTGTGTGCAATATAAGGTCTTGGAGTCAGGGGAAATGTTGACAAAAAATGATTGCAGAACCTATCTAAAGATTAGAGATAATTGAATTAAGTTTCCAAACATAAGCATAGCTGTTCTCAACCCAACATAGTTCTTAAATAATTTCCAACTCTAGCCGTGACCTGTCCTTCATTCATAGACTAGCTACACCACTGATTGGCAGTTGTACACTATCTGTAAAGGAAAAAATACATACTCCTGCCATGACCTGATTGAAAAAATGACAAGTGTAGTGACCACTGAAACTTAGGAAAGTTCTAGAGAAAAGGAATGATATCTGCACTATCAGCTCTGTTTCTTTTAGATTATTCTAGCTTTATTCCTAAACAAGCTTTTGATTTATAATCCAAGCTACAATTCCAGATGTCCAGAATGCAAAAGTGACACGATTCCAAGATCTTGCTATGCAACACAAGAGACAAACAAATCTAAATAATTTACCTGAGTGGATGATAAGGTGTGAAAATCAAGTTTATGTTATTTCTGTACAACATTAGTGTTCATGGAGTTGCTTTCCAAAATACCATTGAAATTCTAAAGCAGAAAATAACCCACATACAACAAAAACCAAATCCTATTTTAACTAGAAGGAGAGCTACAGATACTATGCTCTAATAGACTTTATTAACTATTCTGAAGTACAGACAGTCTTTATAAACAACCAAGAGAAGGCTAGGGATGGTGTGGGACAGTTGAAATCCAATATTCAATAGTTAGTATAATCATTTAGAGAAAAAATATATATATTCTTAGCACCTGGTAAAATAATTCTTTTAACAGGTGGAAACTCTTTTGGAGAATGATACCTCTTCAAGTGAAATACAAGAATCTAGGGGCAAGCATTGAAATAGGTACCACATTTTCCTGAGGAAAAGCTACACTAATCTTCTTGATATATGGGAGAGAAATTTGATATTTCAGAAGGGAATATATGAGATGGCTAGAGAATATGGGAGCATGGTTAAACAGTTAATGGAGAGAAGAATTATGGTCAAAAGCACCATTTCTTGGCTAGATGGATGGCCTAAGGGGACCTTTAAAGAGAGAGAGAAAAGAGAGAGAGAGAAATGTGTGCTTGTGTACACGTGTGCATTTGTGTATTTGTACCATGAGGTATTGTCTTGTGGGGGATGTATACTGTTACCACCAACACTATCTCCACCCGCAGTCTCCTCCTCAACACAACAGTTTTCCCTACAAAGTATTCATCACAATCCACAAACACATGACCGCTGAAAGGCAGAGACTGGGTCTCCACACCAGGCAGCACATGGTTAAACAGAGTTGGTCCAGGAAGACTGGGCGACAGCCGATATACTTGAATTACCTAAATATTTGAATGGTCTCTGCTAACACTTTCCAAAAAATCAGTAGATAAATGACTGCTACAACATTTCTGTAAATTACTTTCTGTGGCTGTCCTGATGGATTGCACTAGCTGAAACACAGAACTTCAATCTTCACATGGGAGGTGAGGGGAGAGCTGCTTTTCCAGGATAAAGCTCACACAGAAGATTGTCCTGTTCTACTCAGAAATCCTTTTCTTTGGGGACAGTTCTCTTTTACCACCAAATGCTTCTCCCTACAGCACAGGAGGTTAAAAGGGTTTTGCTTACTGCCCAGCTCAGGGTATTAATCTGTTGTTTTTCTCTTATGCTGTGTTTGCCCTTTTTGTATTATACTGCCTCATTTAATACTAATGAGAATGAAAATAAATTAGTAGAGCTGGTCTTCTTATTACCAATTAAAATAGAAGAAAACTGAGGGTCAAGTAGCAATGTGTTCAGGATCACACTTCTTATAATTAGTAGAGGCACAAATTATTTTTTTCTTTTTTTTTTCTTGTGGTTGTCTTGTTTTGCTTCCTTCATATCAGGGTAACATTTCGTTATCACAACAAGGCTTTAACCATTTGGAAAATAAGTTCAAAAGAGAAATCCAAAATTTCTGAAAATAAAAACCCAGGGAGAGATTAACAGTAATTTCTTATATAAGAATAGCTGCATGTCCTTGAACAAATATATCCAAGAGATAAAAATGAAAATAGCACAAGATACAGTATTACATTCTTGAGCTAAGAATAAGTAAGTGCAGGGACAAATTATTGCCTTGAAATAAAGATATATTATGCTTGCATGTTACTTTAACAAGTAGGTATTTTGTTGTTGCTTTAATTTTTTAGAAGACTTCATTGTTTTTGACAGGTTTAGGTTCACAGCAAAATTGAGAGGAAGGTACAGAGATTTCGCACCTATCATCTGCCCCTATGCATAGTAGCCTCCCCTGTTTATTAACTTGCTCCACCAGAGCGGTATATTTGTGACAATGGACAAACCTACACCGACATGTCATTATAATTCAGAGCCTATATTTGCTTTTAGGATTTACACTTAATGTTATACATTCTATGAGCTTGACAAATGTATAATGATATGTATCCATCATTATACTATCGTATTTTCATTTCCTTATACATCTATACTCTGCCTATTTCTCCTTCCCCTCAAACACTGATCTTTTTATTGTGTCCATAGTTCTCTTTTCCAGAATGTCTTAGAATTGGAATCATTCTTTATGTAACCTTTTCAGATTGGTGTTTTTCATTAGAAATATGTATTTAAGCATCTTCCATGTGTATTCATGACTTGATAATTCTTTTTTTTTTTTTTTTTTTCCAGAGTTGAATAATATCCCATTGCCTGGAGGTACCATTGTTCATCCACTCACCTACTGAAGAACATCTTGGTTGCTTCCAAGTTTTGGTAATTATGAGTAAAGTTGCTATAAACAACCATGTGAAGGTCTTTGCGTGGACCTAAGTTTTCAACTTGTTTGGGTAAATACCAAGGAATGAAATTGCTGGACTGTATAGTATGAGCAATTTCATTCCTTTTATAAAAACTCAGCCAAATGTCCCCCAAACTGTATTTCACTTTATTTCACATTCCCGCCATCAATGAATCAGAGTTCCTGTTGCTCAGCATCCTCGTCAGCATTTGGTGTAACTGTTTTTACAAAATTTGTCCATTCTAATAAGTGTGTAATGGTATTTCATTGTTGTTTTATCTTATTTTTCATTTCTCTGATGACATATATTGTGAAGCATATTTTTATACGTTATTTGCATTCAGCATATCTGCTTTGATGAGATGTCTATTAAGGTCTTTGACTCATGCGTTAATTAGGTTTGTTTTCTTTTTGTTAGGTGTTTTTGTTTTTTGTTTTCTTTTTGTGGAGTTTTAAGAGTTCTTTGACTCTTTTAGATACTGGTCCTTTATTAAAAGTGTCTTTTGTATTTTCTCCCAGTCTCTGGCTTGTCTTCTCATTCTTTTGACCTTGCTTTTCGTGGTGCAGTTTTTAATTTCAATGTCTGCCTTATCTGCTATCTTCTTCATGTGTCATATTTTGGTGTTGTGTCTTAAAAGTTATCACCACACCCAGGGTTGTCTAGAGTTTCTCCTATGTTATCTTCTAGGAGTTTAATAGTTTTGTTTTACGTTTAGCTCTATGATACATTTTAAGTTACTTTTCGTGAAGCATGTAAGGTTTGTGTCTGTTTTTTGTTGTTGCTGTTGTTGTTTTGGTGTGTTTTACTTTTTGCATGTGCGTGGCTAGTTTTTCCAGAACCATTTGCTGAAAAAATTGCTTTTGTTCTATTGCATTGTCTTTGCTCCTTTTCAGAGATCATGGACTATGTTTATATGAGTCTATTTGGGGGGCAGTCCATTCTATTTCATTGATCTAGTTGTCTATTCTTTCATTGTACCACACTGTCTCGATTACTTGATTACTGTAGTTTCATAGTAAGACTTCGGGTTAAGTGGTGTCAGTCCTTCAGCTTTGTTCTTCTTCCATACTGTGTTGACTATTCTGGGTCTTTTGCTTCTCCACATACATTTTAGACTATTTTCAATATTCATAAAATAACTTGCTAGGGCTTTTTTGGATTTATATTAAATCTACCAATAAAGTTGTAAAGAACTTGATAATATTGTGTCTTCCTATCTGTGAGCATAGAATGTCCCTCTATTTATTTAGTTCTTCTTTGATTTTATCAGAGTTTTGTAGTTTCTCTCAAAAAATCTTGTATACATATTTTGTTAGATTTACAACAAAGTATTTCATTTTTTAGAATGTTAACATAAATGGTACCATGTTTTTAATTTCAGGCTATGTTTGTTCATTGCAGATAAATAGAAAAATAATTGACTATTGTATGTTAACCTTGTATCCTGCAATGTTGTTATGTTAACTTGTTAGTTGCAGGATGCTTTATTTTTGCAGTGGAGCAAAGTGCAACAAAAGTTACAGAAATTGTTACTTAAATCAATAGCACAATTTTAAATCCTCCATGAACATTTTGAAGCATTGTTTTTAATTTTTTTGTCATTTTTTTCAAAGAATATCACTTTCAAATTCAAGTTAGTTAGCATAATCTTGAAAGAAGAAGAATATCCCTTTCAGATAGTACATGGTGTGACTCATTAATATTTCTTGTTTTACTACTTATAAAAGGCCATTATTAAACTGTCACAAAAATAATATTTCAAATTTCACTGTGCTATTTCATTGTCCCTATTTTTTGCTTTTCCTTTTCTTGGTATTCTATAAAAATATATCTCATTTAAGTATGAAGATATTTAACTATTTTCTCTGTGCCATATGCTATCCTTCTGGAAAATGCATCATTCTTTTGAGGAATTGTTCCTCTCCCACTTTAATCACATAATTCTAAGGTGGTATGAGTCAAATTCTAAAAGAAACTATCTTTGCTGAGAGATGTGATGTTGACTGATTTGTGAAAGTCTAGCAATTCTCCAAGGCGAATCAGATATAAGAAAGAGAAGCACATCCCATTAGTGGGCAAATCTCTTATTCCACCTGTAAAAACTGACTTCCTGTTTTTTTCGATTCTGAACTGTGTCATTATCAACCACAAGAGAACCAATATACAGAAAAACATACATACACACAAACCAGACTGTTTTACCCACACATATATAGACACATACAGTCTCACACTGGTAAGAACATATAGAAGCAGAGATGACTTCCTCAACCTGTGGTTTTTAAACAATTTTTTATTATGTTTAGTTTTCTGCTTTTATGTGCATAATAGTAATTACCACTTTCGTATATAATATCTGTTTTCAGGGATGTTAGATTTCTTTCTCTACATTTTATTTTGAAATAATTTTGAATTTATAAGCTGAAAAATACTACAGATAATTTTTGTGCATGCTTCACATAGCTTCACTACATAATCAGAGTGCTAAACCAAGGAAATAACTTTGGTACAATACTATTAACAAAATTATAGACTTATTTTCATTTCACTGCTGTTTCCACTTATATCTTCTTTCCCCCAATGTCCTATCCATGTAGTTGGCATTGCAATTGCTTTCAGATCTCCTTGGTTTCTTCAAATCTGTGACAATTTCTCTGACTTCCCTTGAATTTCATGACTTTGACACTTTTGAAGATTAATAGTCAATTTATTTTGGTAGAATGTTCCTCTGTTAGGGTTTGTTTGATATCTGTTATGTTATGATTAGGTTAGATTGTGGAAAGGCAAGAATACCGCAGAAGTGATATTCCTTTCTCACGGCATCATATCAAGGGCTACAGGATAGAGTTATGTCTTATCAATGTTAAGGTTAACCTTAATCACTTGATTAAAATGGTGTATGCCAGATTCCTCCCCTGTAAAGTTAAGATTTTTTCCTTTGCAATGTATAATTATTAGGAGCAAGTTAATTTCAGACTATGCAGATATCTCATTTCTAATGAAATCTTCATCCATAAATTTTAGCAACCATCAAATTATTGGGTCCACAACAGTTACTACTGTGATGCTCTAACGGTGATTTTCCATTTCTCTCATTCCATTTTTTAATTAGTATTCTTTTGTGAAAAAGAGCTATCTCGGGGTTCCTCGGTGGCTCAGTTGGTTAAGTGGCTGCCTTCAGCTCAGGTCATGACTCAGGGTCCTGGGATTGAGCCCTGCATCAGGCTCCTGGGGTCGAGCCCTGCATCAGGCTCCTGGGGTCAAGCCCTGTATCAGGCTCCTTGCTCACCGGGGATTCTGCTTCTCCCTCCCCCCCGCCCCTTCCCCTGCTTGTGCACATGCTCTCTCTCAAATAAATAAATAAATAAATAAAATCTTAAAAAAAAAAAAAGAGCTATCTCTCCTCCCAGTTCATTTATTAAATTATTTATTTATATTCATATTTACTTGTAGATATTCATTTTATTCTGCAGGTTATGATCAATAATATTGTTATTTAGTTTAATGTTCATAGTATCAGAGTTTGGCCATTAACAGTGACTTTCAGGCTTATCCCTAAGCCTTCCAATATAGCCTCATCTTTTAAGAACATGCCCTTACTTTTTTGGAATACCAGATGTCCCAGGCTCCTTTTGTATTTCCCCTGCCCAACCCCTGGAGGTAATGACCTATCTAAGGACATCTATTGGAAAATAATATTTAGAAATTAATACTTTGGAACTATTTCATTGCTATTAATGTGTCATAGCTAATTAGTTTTCTTACTATACAGGGTTATGAAGCACAGGTATGAATACAACCCATGCATACACACATTATACTTAATTCTGTTTCTATATGTATTCTGTATGTGTATGTTTAAAAAGTGAATTGATTCTAATACCTCTAGTTGAAACTTGATGTTTTTTCTAGTCTTCAAAATTTCTTTATTTGCAACTCCTTTCTTTGCAAGGAAAAACTTGGTTCTCAGTACCAAAAATATATTTACCTATTTCTTCAGTTCTTATATGCATATAAAGTAATTTCAGGATTGCTAAAGAAATTTACTAACTAGGAAATATAGTATTTGTGTGTTATAGTTTTTTAAGTCTTTATCCATACAGTATCTAAAAAAAATGCTGTTTTTCCAAATTGATTTTGCTATGTTGATTTTGTATTCTACAACCTTATGTTTTATGACCTTGGTAAAATCATAAAATTATTTCTTGAGACTTTTTGTACTTTGGGCTTTTCCGCATATTCAAACGTGTTGTGTGCCAAAAGAGATAGATTTATTTCTTACTTTCCAGTCTATATGCATTTATTTTTTCCTTGCCTAATTGCACTAACAGGGACTTCCAGTAGAATGTTGGATGGTATTGATGAGAGCACATTATTACGTTGTCCTGAATCTGAAGGGAATTCAGTTTGTCCCTATTAAGTATGTTGTTATTAGCTTTGAATTTTTGTGAGTTTCCATACCAGGTTAAAGAAGTTCTCTCCTACAACACTTACACATTTAGTAATTTAAATAACTCAAAAGATGTCAAAGAACAGGTATATTTTACCTGTTTTTTCTATACTATACTGTAGGTGTGTTATGCTATTCTATACTCTACTGTGACTATATTCTACCTATACTCAGGTAAGGCTTTGATAATAGCAAAGTATATGTGTCAGGAGATGTTCTTTTAATATGTCATAAGCATATGATGCATTTCTATCATTTATGCTTTATATAGTCAGTTATATTTCAGAGCAATTAAAATATGAAAAAGTTTATTTTATCATCATTTATTATAGTTCAAATGTACTTCATTTGCTTGTGAACATTAAAGTTTTTGTATAGTATCATATTCTTTCTTTTGAAGAACTTTTAACATCGCTCATAAAATCGATCTATTCGCAATGAGTTCCCTCAGTTTTTCTCTGTGGAAACTTTATTTTACTTCATTTTGAAAGGCTATTTCACTGGATGTAGAACTGGGTTGAATTTTTTTTACTTTAAAGACAGTCAGTTTAATGTCCGTACAAACTCTTATGTTTATTCCTCTGTATGTAATATTTCTTTTTTTCTCTTGTTTTTATTTGTTTGAGTATGATACACTTAGGTGTGGTTTATTTGGTGTTTATTTTGTTTAATGTTTCCTTAGTTTCTTGTACTGTGGTTTGATTTCTCTCATTAATTATAGAAATTTCTTGACCATTTTTTCCTCAAATATTTCTTCTTCCTTATGCTCTCTTTCATTCCTTTTCCTGGGTTGCCTAATGCATATATCAGACCATTTATTATTAACCCACGGCTCTTAGATTCTCTGCAGGGTGTTTGTGTGTGGGTGTTTATTTCTCTTTGTGGTTTCTATTTCATGTTTCCATCTTTAAGGAAGTTCACTGATTGTGAATTCAACTGTACTGAATCCAGTTATGAGCCTATCAATTATAGTCTTTTTTAAATTAAAGATCTTATTTATTCATATGATAGAGAGAGACGGAAGCAGAGAGAGCACAAGCAGGGGGAGCAACAGAGGGAGAGTGAGAAGCAGGCTTCCCGCTGAGCCGGGAGCCTGATGCTTGGCTCCATCCCAGGACCCTGAGATCATGACCTGAGCTGAAGGCAGACATTTAATGACTGAGCCACCCAGGCACCCACCCCCCATCAATTAGTCTTAATCTTTGTTATTGTGTCTTTTTTTATTTTTCAGATTTCTATTTGATTCTTTTTTATAGTTTCCTTTTTTCTACTTAATAAACCCATCTATTATTTCATGTTGTTCTCTCTCTCTCTCTCTCTCTTTTTTTTTTTTTTTAGAACATTTAACACATTGAATTTTATACTCCAAGCTCTCTACCTGGAATGGTGATGATCAAATCCTTAAAAACTGATGAAACCTCTGCATTAACCAGACAGAACAGAGGACACCCCAAAAAGAATAGATGTCAATAGTAAGAAAAACACAGTGTGTGCTCAAGCCTACCTGCTGATAACAGCCTTCAAATAATCTACCTTGATTTATCATATTTCTGTAAATATCATTTTTACATAGTGTTTTTAACATATTTATTGAGATATAAATCTATACTCCATAAAATTTATACTACAAAATTTAATTGCACAGAGCACTTTTTAGTTTATGCTTTACTGATTTTTATCTTTACTAAAAAATAATTCACTGAAAAAATAAAGTAAAATAAAATAAAAATATTTACTCTTTTAAAAATACTAATTTGTGAATGTGTAGTATCTTTACTAAAAAGTAATTTACTTTTTTAAAAAATTTACTTTTTAAAAAAATAATTCACTTTTAGAAAATAATTTACTTTTTATTTTATTAAAAATAATTTACTTTTTAAAATAATTTAATTTTTAATAATTTGTCTTCTTATCTTATATTTTCCATAGTTACTCACCTAGTCCCTCCATTTGGTAGATATTTTATAGCATAGCTTTAAAGAATAAGTATGTTGATTCTTAAATATTCTTAATCTACTTGAGTGTATATTTATATTTCAAAATCTGCAATGTTCAGAGGTCTAAATACATGAAAACAGAACCAGGTAGAGCAATTTAAAAAAATCTTTATTACCAATTTTAGTAATATAGTTCTATAAAAATTTCGATAAGTCTAGGAACAGGATATTTCCATTCCAATAAAAGCAAAATGTTCAAAAATAAATACACACACACATATATATACAATATGCATACATCTATGCATGTATACAGTAAATATATCAAGTGTCCTACATTACTCAACTGAGAATTCAACTAAGCAAGATATATGTTCCTTCTAGTCCATATTTAAAATAGACTGTTTTAGACATTTTGATATATCACAAATCTCCTGGAAATGTCAATACTCCAACATAAACAATCTCAAGAATTCCATTTTGTTACCAGGCCCACACAACATTTTTTTTAAAATACCCCAAAATGCAGCACTAAGTATAAAAATTTATTTTCTTCTCTTTACCAATTTTCTAAGGTAATTATAAGACTGAATTATTTTGTGTATACTCTTATAAATCTAGGACACATTCCTTAATCTCCATAACTCTATTCTTAACAGCCCTTCTAGTTATAACTCTGCTGTCAAGCATACTTTATTCCACTGAGACTGAAACTCTTTACACAATCTGCGTTAAAAATATTCATAAATCATCTAAAACACAGCTGTCTGTATTTTCAGTCAGGAATGACAAAAATACTCCAGATGTAGCTCATATTTTTATCTTTACCAAGTTAAAGGAAAATAGGGTTAATCAAAGCAAGCCAATGTAGTTTGTCTTCTGTGTCACTAGATCTACAATTCTTTCATGTTTCTCCTTTCGGTGTTTACTTCCTTCCATTATTCAGGTCTTCGATAGTCTTCAACCTTTATCATTTCTCCCTTGTCATACCTGGTAAGGATATATTATTTAAATGTTAGAGGAAATTAATTTCAAAGATCATTGTTTCCTCCTTTGGTTATGTAGGCATCCCTGAAGTCATACCTGGCCTAAATGCCCTATACATGACAGCTTTAATCCTTTCAGAATCATGTTCCACTATAGTGTAGAGACTCTCATCAAAGAAAAACTGAGGAGAACGAGCTTTGGAACAGTTGGCCTTCAGCTCATTACTGAAAGCTATCAAAGATGTGGAAAGAGTCCTGTTATTTTGCATGGTATTTTCCAAGATCTGAAGCATGTCATTTCTTTTTTTTTTTTTAATTTTATTTCTTTTCAATGTTCCAAGATTCATTGTTTACGCACCACACCCAGTGCTTCAAGCAATATGTGCCCTCCATAATATTCACCACCAGCACGTCATTTCTTAATTCAACAAATATTGTGTTAAACACTGGGCCTTTGTTTAGAATGTATTAGTGATTATGAGAGATAAGGTCTCTACTGTTATTTGGTTTACAAGGGTAGCAAAAAAATAGATGTTATAAAAGTAAACATATGTACAAGATGATTACTAATGAGTATTATATTGACACCATATTCTTGTGTCCCATCCCAATATAATATAATAAATTGCCTTTATGAAGGATCCTATACAGCAGGGAAAAGCATGGTTACTTTACTGAAAACAGTTAAGAAAGTCCTTTCCATGAAGTTGGCATTGTCAGTGAGCCTGCATAATGAGAGAAAGCCAAGTAGTCCAAGAGAGAAGAGTTTTCCTTTCTGAAGTTCTGTCTTCAGGAGCAGCCAAAACAAATACTTTTAAGGAGAATAAACTCAGTGTATTAGAGAAACAATAAATGGGTCAGTGTGGCTCAAGCATAATGAATCCTGAGCAGGATATAATAATATACGTATAGGGAACAAAGCAAGGGGGAAGATCTTATAGTGTTATATAAACAAGATAAGAACTTTGGATTTTTATTTTCTAAGTAGGAGGATGATAATTCCTGGAATGTTTAAATTAGGAAAATAGCATGACTTCATTTACATTTTAAAATATCATTCAGATTACTTCATGGAAAATGTATTGCAGATAGGGGAGTTGGAAACAGGAAGATTGGTTAGAAGGAGATTATATCCAGATCAGAAATGGTGGCTTGACCTACAGTGAAGATGAAAGAAGGAAGAGGTATGAGATATATTTAAGATCTATCATAAGATGGATTTGATACCTTCGGAGTAAAATATATTTGGCTTGAATAGTTCTCTAAAACTGACTAGATATGAGACTTGGACCTAAGCAATTTTTCTGACATTCTATTCAGGCAACTAAGTAGTCATAACAGGATCAATGTGTGATAGATTGCAAAAATGACAAATTCTTCTCATCTCTGCACCTATGCTCTGGTGGTGTGATTTTGCAGCTCTTTCTTTTAAGAAATGGTGACTATTAATTCATTCCTTGATTCTGGGTTGACTATGCCATTTTTATTGGCTAACAGAACATGAGCAGTATGATGCGAGCACAGACTAAACAGCTATTGCACACGGAGCTTTTCCCTCTACTTATACTCTTTAAATCCCTGCTGCCACCACCATGTGGCAAAGCCCTGGCTGCCTCCTGTATGATAGGCAACATGTGGCCCAGTCACTTCTTTCATCACCAACTAAAGTCAGCCAATCCAAGCTGCAGAGCCTTCTAACTACTGGCAGGTCACTGTATTTACTAAGTGATCTTGGTTGAGACCAGCAGAGGTGGTTGAGACCAACCCACATGAGACCACGCCAAATTGTTAACATGCAGAACGTGAGGTAAATAAATGGTTGTTTCAAGCCACTAAGTTTTGGGGTGGCTCATTATAAAGCAATAGGTAAATGATACATAGAGTTAGTGAGAATTAGGGTTGGAGAGGATAAAAATCTGATTTCAGTTTGTGAGTGGAAACACTGGAAGCATAAAGTTCTCCATGGTAACTTATAATATATATTAGAAGATGACAATGAGTCACCATATTTGTTTTGAGTCAAGGGAAATAGTTAACTGAGATTGTGATGGAAATAAATAAAGGCTATTCCTTTTTAAGAAAATGAAAGAATCTATACAACATGCAAGCGATCTTGAAATACATATTTTGGGCCTAGTGGTTCATAAAACCAATATATACTTAGGTTAACTGGGATTCCTTAAAGCACAATTCCAGTCTTCATCTTACGTTTAAAAGGAATTTGAAGTTTTGCAATAGTAAAAAGTGCAGACACATACTGTATCATGTAAACCTAGAAAACATACTAGAAATGTTATTCACTGTGACTATTTAAATGTATAATAAATCATTTTAGAATTTAATGATTTATTCTTAAAGTCACATAAATGAAAAAGTATTGCCAGTCTTTTTTCCAATTACAGAAGGAAAGATGGGCTTTGGCATGAACAATTTTGTGGATTTCTCTCGAGATCTAGCTTTTGTTGAATGAAGTTCTATTTCTGGTAAAATAGAATCCAAATTCTAGTAAACCAACTCATAAAATATATTTTGCAATATAAATGTTATTTAATTAGATGTGCTTAATTCCTAGATATTGCATTCATACATCAGAAAGAGAAAGAATATTGTCTTTGGTTCTAAATCTAAACATTGCCTATTATTTTGGCTTGATCAAATCATTTTATCTGCCATGTCTCTTTTTTTTCCCACTATAACATAAGAATGTTGAATTAGAGTCTCTAAAGTACTTTTCCAAGATTCTATGATTAATGACAGTGGTTCCTATCTTCAATTTCATATAATCCAACATATACTAACCATTTAATTAACAATACCACTACTCTCACATGAATAATTCTTGTTTGCTTATGTAATTATGTACACATAAGGGGACCAATTCATTAAGACCCATTCTTCTTTGTGGCTGTAAGCAGTGAATGGCTCAGACATCAGTTTATACCATCTCTTCAATATAAGCTTCTTCCCAATCAATATTATGTGGTCACTTGTCAAGAGAATGCAACCAAGAATGATCACCACAGGGGCACCTTCAACCTTGTTATCGATTTTCCATCATTGATTTATAAAATATACCATGATTTCCAATTAATGTTATTCAGCTGTGTTTGATTGCTTCAATGTTTAAAGGGTTTCATTATTGATTTGTTTTAATGGCAAATCACATGCAACATCCAGACTATGCTATGCAATTTTTTAGAACATGTGAATATGTTTCTTGAATTCAGTTTTCTTTATCCTTATAACAGAACAAAAGGCTACAAAACCACTTTCATTCATACATAACATTTTGATTACTGCATTGTTTGGTATTATTAAAAAAGGAAAAGATTAAATTACCCTGCAGGGAGGAGAATTAGGATATAATACCAAATAACTGAGGTAGACTTCTTAAAGGTTGTGGTTTCTAAAAGTGGTAATAGATTAGTCAGGCACAGAGGCAAAATTGGAGACCAATTTCTGGATCTTATTTGAAGGCACCAAAGACTAATCAAGATAAAAGAATCACTTCCAGCTTATAACCTGGAATTCCCTTATTAATGTAATATTTTGTTAAAGGCATTTTCTCAGAAAAGAATTAAAATGCATCTTCCCAACCTGTAAATGGTCATATTAACTAATTCACACGTATTTTTTTTTATTAGCATGTGGAAGTTAAATTTCTTAGCTGAAAATACTGTTTGATTTAATGCTTATCAAAATGGAACATATAAATTCTATGAATTAATGGCACCTTTAGCTATTAGGAGTAGAAATCTAGACTGGCAGCATCAGGCCTATTAACAAGTCACAATTAAAGTCAGTGCAGCCAGGGGCAGAAACTGTGGGTGCAGATGCCTTTCTTGTGAATAAGTCTAAGAGTGCCAGAGCACACCCTATCCTCATGATGCGCCCAGCACTCCCATCCTTAGATCCCATTCAGGATCTCACTCAGAACCTAAGATACAGCTGTAGCAGCTGTTTTTAAGATGTGCCACTAAAGATTCAGATTTGCCAGTGTTTGGGGATCACTAACTTGGACTAATTATCCTAGAAGAACGTGATCCATGAAAAGCCAGAATCTGGGATTCAGTAAATATAGAGTTCTTTATTTATTTTTTTAAAGATTTTATTTATTTTTTAGTGAAAGAAGATGGGATTGGCAGGGAGACAAACCATAAAAGACTCAATCTCAAAAAACAGACTGAGGATTGCTGGGGGGAGGGGGGACGGGAGAGGGTAGTAGGGATATGGACATTGGAGAGGGTATATGCTATGATGAGTGCTGTGAAATGTGTAAACCTGGCAATTCACTTACCTGTACCCCTGGGGATAAAAATATGTTATATGTTTATTTAAAAAAATAATTAATTAATTTTAAAAAAAGATTTTATTTATTTTTTAGGAGACAGAGAGTGAGACAGAGAGATTGAGAAAACGAGTGGGGGGAGGGGCAGACGGAGAAGCAGACTCCCTGCTCAGCAGGGAGCCGGTGTCAGGACTCAATCCCAGGACCTCAGGATTGTGACCTGAGCAGAAGGCAGCTGCTTAACCGACTCAGCCACCCAGGCACCCTACAGAGCTCTTAATAAAGAAAACGGCATCTTTCCATGATGTGCTTCAGAGGAGTAACTATAGCAGTAAACATTCAAACCACAGCACAAGGGTGTTAATAAGACTTCAAATGAATAATCGAAATCCAGCTGGGGGCAGGTAAAGGATATGAAGGAAAATAGATATTGTTAAGAGGCAAATAATGCAAGTTAGAAAAAAAAGAGGACAGTTTTTTGTTTTGTTTTGTGCTGTTTTTAGTTAGAGGTTAAAAATATCGTAGAAGTCTATGCAAATGGGGATATATTCTCTATTTAGGACTATCTCAATTTACTTTTTTCTAGTTGGGACAATATTCTTTAACATGATTGGGGCAATTATAATTTATATGAAATAAATTAGTGTAATGTAATAATATAATAACCTGAATTCATCGATTATTTGCCACTTTTTTGATGTTTTTGTTATTTTGTTTGCTTCACATGTTAGTATATCTACAACAGAAATTCATCTCACACTAATTGTGTCCTTCTGTCTTACAATTGCTAAGAAGCAGGTAATTTTGATGTAATTGCTAGAAATTTTCTGTTGATGTCTTCTGGTAAGATCAAGAAAGCACTAGAAAGAGTGAGTCTCAAATCAAATATATTAAATATTTTACACCAAATATTGCTACTTCCTTACAGGCAAGCCAGGGCCATAACATATACTTCTAACTAATTTATCCATTGCAATTCCATTAATATTTTTTAACATTACTTATGTGAAAATTATCTAAGGCTGAGCCTTTCCGATAGCTACTTTCAAGTAAAAACCTGGGTTCAAATGGACCTAAAAGAAATCTTGAGTCAGGAATCTTATTTTCTTCCTTTACTCTTCTCCAAATTTTCAAAGTTTTTGGAAAAATATTAAGAGTGAGAATTTGTTTACTCATAGAAATCATTATAGAACACTTGATAAGAATATAGAATTTCAAGACCTTCCCCTGGAAATTCTGATATATGTTTTGGGAGAAATTATTGTTTTGCTTTGTTTTTGTTTTTCAAAATGATCTGTAGGTGATTTTATAATTAGGCAACTCTGATTAGATTTGTTTATAAATTTTCTAGCTGATGTGGAGATGGGTGGCAGAGAAGGTTTTGAACGGGTAAAGAAGAAATCTATTTGATAAAGATCTATATTGTTCTACCTCCCCCAAGATAATTGACATCAGATATGGGATATTGAATATGTGAAAACTTACAGAAACAGCTGGCCAGGTAAAGATGGGCATCAGTAATCTGATCCATGTGCATAGTCTGATAGTACAGAGCAATCAGGCTATCCAGCCTCACTGGGTAAAGGGATCTATCTGTTCCAGCTTCGAAATGATCGATTCCAACCATTCAAATCAGTTTGATACTGGATGACAGTAGAGATTCAGGTTAACTAAAGTGTTCAGAGGGCAGTGCAATCCAGTAGACATTGCCTCTTCTAATTTTTCATATCCACCAGATAGCAAGTACTTTTATGACAAAGACTGTCACATTTACCATGAAGAATATATGAGTAACCCACTAAATACAGCCGACCCTTATTATCTGTGGATTCCATGTTTACAAATTCACTACTTAGTAAAATTTATTTGCAACCTCAAAGGCAATGCTCAAGGACCTTTTGCCATCATTCATGGACATGTGCAGAGTGGTGAATCATTGGGTGACCCAGTGTGCCCATTCCCCTCGGAGGTTGAACAAGGCAGTACTCTGCCTTCTTGTTTCAACTCTCCTCCTATAAACAGTGCCCTTTTCACAATCTAGTAAGTACCAAATTTTTGAATATTTTTGCTTTTTTATTGGTCATTACATTGTTCAAAAATAGCCCTTGAGTGTAATGTGGAACTGCTATGTAGTGTTGATAAGTATAAGAAAGCTGTGATCTGCCTTACAAAGAAAATGGATGTTAGGTAAGTCTTGTCCAGGCATGAGTTACAGTTTTGTTAGTTGTGAGTTCAATGTTAATGAATCCACAGTATAGGCATACCTTGAAGATATTGCAGTTTCAGTTCCAAACCACTGCAATAAAGTGAATATCATAATAAAGCCAAGCCAAATTTTTTGTTTGTTTTCCCAGTGCATATAAAAGCACACTCACTATGCTATAGTCCAGTATACAGTAGCATTATGTCTGGAAAAACAAGGTACATACTTTAATGAAAAAACACTTTGTAGCTAAAATATACTAACCATCATCTAAGCATTCAGTGAGTCTTAATCACTGATCACAGATCATGATAACAAATAGAGTAATAATAAAAGAAGTTTGAAATATTACAAGCATTACCAAAATGTGACACAGGGACATGAAGTAAGCAAATGCTGTTGGAAAAATGGTGCCAACAGACTGGCTCGACCTAGGGTTGCCACAAATCTTCAATTTATAAAAAGTGTAATTCTGTGAAGTGCAATAAAGGGAAACACAATAAAATGAGATATGCCTGTGTATATTGAAAAAAGTTCCTATAGACAGATATACACATAAAACAATATTATATATTGATCAGTTGAAGAAAATATGACCAGAATCTTATAGAAACCTAACCTTCTATCTCCCCTAGGAGCCATGGTTCAGTATTTGCTAACTCAATGTTTGCAGTCACTTTATAGAACATAAATGAGAATCAACACTATCTGTGGATTATCCGTGTTTGCAATGATAATAAGGGACAAGAAAAATGGGTTCTGACACAAATGAAGTAGTCTAAAACTTAGTTGTACCACTGTACCGTCCTCTCTACAAATACCCAGCCCTCTATCAAGCAGGGTGGTTAAGTGTAAGACCCCATTTTTGAGGATAGTCTAGTGCCAGATAATTCAGCATTCTTTCCTCTGAGATAAAGATGAAAGCAAAATTTCATCCCTAAATTCTGGGCCAACATGAGACATAGAGAATGCTACCACTCAATAGTTTTACAAAAACCTAAGTGTCAACTCTAGAGTGTCAAATCCAAGGAACTGCTATTTCCCCAAAGAAGGGAAGGCCAACTGATGGGGCCCTGCTGTGAGTGCACATTGTGGTTGTATTGTGCATAGCCATCTACTACTATGTAACAAATTATCTCCAAAGATAGCAACTTATAACAAGTATCTATAACCTCATATAGTTTCTGAGTCAGGAATTCTGGAACAGCTTAGGTGGATGGTTCTGGCTCAAGACCCCTCACAAGGTTATAGTCAAATTGTAGGCCAAGGCTTCAGTCATCTCAAGACTCAACCAAGGCTGAAGAATAAAACTTCTGAGTTCACTCAAGTTCTTGTTAGTAAGCTTCCATTCTTTGCTGGTTATTGACCAAAGGGCCCCATTCTTCATCACATAGTCCTCTCTACAGGCTGTCTGAGGGTCCTTACGATATATCAGCTTGCCTCCCTGAGAACAAGTAACCACACACACACACACATGCACAGGCACACACACAGAATCAAGATAGAAGCAGTAGTCTTGAGAGCCCAAACTTAGAAATGATACACCCATCTCTTTTGCCATATTCTGTTGATCACACAAGCTCTGGTACAATCCAGGAGGAAATTACACAAAAGTAAGAATACCAAGGGTGAGGATAAATGGGTAATATCTCTGAGGCTGACTACTACAGTGCAGTTTGTGAAAGATTCAGTAAGGTAAAAACGAAACCTGAAGGGGGAAGGGAGCCTACCAGTAAGGAAAAAGTACTAACAAATAAAGGAGAGAGGATAATATCAGATACATAGCATAGAAATAGGACAGAGAGGACCTCTATTGACAAATGTGACCTGATGGAGCCTGAGGAACTTAGTTGCCTGCAAGAGTGTTTAAAATGGGAGGAGGAAGACAGAAAATGTGAAGAAAAATAGATAACATTAGTACTTGACTTAGGTAAAATCTGATTCATGGAGAACTTGGCCTTGCCAAACCCAGTTAAAAACAAAAATAAAAACAAAAGTCCCCATAAAAATCAGAGGGTTTTTTTTTTGTTTGTTTGTTTTGTTTTGTTAGTAAGTAAATGGATTAAAATTCTGATTAAAAGAGGTGATGCAAGGTTTTAGTCAAATGCATCTACCTTTATTCAAGAAAACACTAATAACATATTTACCCAAACTAGTTATCCAACTCTTAGATGAAGACGTTTCTTATCTAATTTCTGGACTCTTGCATAGGTCTAAACAGACATTTAATACTGGAACTTGTGCTTGGACAGGGAGGGCTACAAGATGTTTTTTTACTTTGACAGAGCACATTGGACACTATTGGGCTCCCACTTCCTTACCTGAACTTTCTTGCCTCTCTCTTTTATACTAGAGATGCTACCCAATTACGTTTTCCTTTCTCATTCGGGATTTTGAAGAGGTACTTTCTTTCTTTCTTTTTTTTTTTTTAAAGATTTAATTTATTTATTTGACAGAGAGAGATCACGAGTAGGCAGAGAGGAAGGCAGAGAGAGAGGAGGAGGAAGCAGGCTCCCTGCTGATCAGAGAGCCCAATGTGGGACTCGATCCCAAGACCCTGAGATCATGACCTGAGCCGAAGGCAGAGGCTTAACCCACTGAGCCACCCAGGCACCCAAAGAGGTACTTTCTTAATTCTCTTCCAGAGCTATTACAAAACAACCAGATTTAAAAAAAAAAAAAAAAAGTAACCTCTAAAGACCTAGAAAATAACCTATGCTTATTTCCACTGGCTCATGAATTATAACTTAACAATTCTCTTGGGGTACTAAATAGCCTTGCTCTGCTCTGGTTTCCTAGGTTGTTTTCCAAATTCATGTTCATAAGGAAGCATTGCAATGAGCACATGGCAAAGAAGCCTCCCCTCTGATTCTGCAAGATTGTCTACCGTTACTACATGGCAACCATTATGCTAAGTATTAGGTAAATATTCATATGCATGACAACACTACCAAGGAAGTATAATTGGTATAATATGCCAAGGACATGTTTTTACAGCCTTGGCTTGAAACATTGTTTGAAACGTCTCTATAATGTCCCCAGGGGGATGGTGGCAGTTTGCTCTGCTGTCACTCACCAAAGTTACATGCTTTGGAAGGAAGTCTGTCTGTCTTTCTCACTCTCATCCACTGCAGGATTGGAAGATTTTGGAGGTCAGAAACAACTTTGCTCTCTCTTTCACAGCACACTAGTGTACAGTAGGTGATCCACAAATGTTGGGTAATCATCACAAACCTTCTCTTCCCTGGCATAATACTAATTGCCTCCAGTGGTGTTCAATTCAAATCAATTTGATTCAACAAGCATGTATTGACAACGTCTGATTCTGCTGGCATGAAACCAGTTATAAAGTGTGCTTTTTGCCCCAAGGCAAATTTTAAAATATTTCCCCAAATTGAAAGTCAAACAGTATCAGAGCCCTTTGCCAGTGATCAGCAGGAACCAAGTTGGAATTAGTAACAGCAATGAGAGCAACCCTGAGATCAAGAAAACATTACTTTCTCTGAGCTGAGGTTTCTACTTCTGTCATTCTTCCACCTCACTACTTGTCCAGGCAAACATAACTAAGCCAAGACACTAGATTGGGTAAAACTGCAGCATCTGCCCAGAATCTGGTGAAATTCACCATTGCACATAAGTTGATAGCACTTATATGGCAAGACCTCTGATAATTTACTATTTCTACTAGGTTTGTCTTTAGGAATTTATACTCTTGGACAGGACTTATGTGTGCAATAAATACATTCATACTTAGAATAATGACTCTGAAAGTTTAGCCATTGATTATTCTGATGATGCTCCCTTTTGAAAATTCATCTTCTCAAGTTGTTTTTGGAATCAGTTTGAGAGCCACAAATAAAGAGAGTAAGCCAGGCACATCCTTTTTCCTTGCTCAGGTATCACAGTTAATTTATTTTTCCTGCTGAATATTGCCATGCAAAATATTCAACCTTACTCAACCTCCTTGGCTATTAAAGAAAATTTGGTGATTAAAAAACAGCAATAAGTGGGGACGCCTGGGTGGCTCAGTCGGTTAAGCATCTGCCTTCAGCTCAGGTCACGTTCCCAGGGTCCTATGATCGAGTCCCGCATTGGGCTCCCTGCTCAGTGGGGAGCCTGCTTCTTCCTCTATCTGCCTGCTTGTGCTCTCCCTCTGATAAATGAATAATCTTAAAAAAAAAAAAGCAATAGTAACAGCAAAGCTGTTTACAAAAGAGGTAGACTTTGGAATTTCATTGTGCAGCTTTTAGTGCATGGACATCTACTAACCGCTTGCCCCTCGTGACTACAGCTGGTGCCACTAAGGGAGACAGAAGTGGTTAGAAATTATTCAGGCACTATACAGGTAGGGGGAAAAAAAAACTAAGCATAGAATTGAGAGAAAATTTCGAGAAAATGAAAATTCAGTCATTTTAGCACAAACCAGTAAATACAGAAAGCTATGAACTGATTATTCTTAGGATCAGTATGATTAGATCTATTAAATCCTTGACTGGCTCCAGATCTCAAGAAAACACTCATTCTGCACTGGGGTGAGAGCCGGGAAGAAGCAGAGATAACTTCTCAGGAACTGAAGAAAAGATGTCCCTGTGCTGGTGACAGGTTAGACATGTCAATACAAGGCTGGCTGTTCCAAACGTGGAAGTCACTGAAAGATGACCAAGGAACAGATAAGGTCAAAGTGACACAGGGCCACTCCGCAATGGTGACTAACAAGTCATGGCAGAACAGATGGGACGAACTGTAGGAAAGCACCCAGAGCAAATCCTTTTGGCCCTGATCTCTCCTTCTGTGTTTGTAACCAGTGTGACCACACCACCTTATTTACACCACTGCTTGAAGCTGATATTTCCTTTCTATTCCCAACATCACGGCCTGTCACTTCCAAGCGGGATAACTGTAATTTCCTCTCCCCTAGACTTCCTAGTGTGAGCAGATGCTGTGATACCTCAAATTGTTATCTGTTACAATAAGAAAAAATATAGTGTAGGAAGTACACTTTGCTCCAGGAAAATAAATTCCAAGTCCTTTTCTTTATCAGCTGAAGATCTGAATGAAAGCTGGGCCCATTAGTAAGTCCTACTTGAGAAGATCTGTGGTAATCCACAACCTCATTATGAAGACCTGGTAAATAGTCTTAATTATGGGAAGAATAGAAATACATAGACTCTATACAGAAGTGTTCACATGGACCCTCAATTGGTGGGGGCGTGGGAGATAAAAAAGTAGTCATATTCAGAAAATACTAAGATTCTACCATTTGCACAGAGGAACCACAATATGAAATATGCCTGCCATCAAGAAGTATTCACTTTGGTTGAAAAAGATTTTTTTTTTTAAAGTTCAAAGTGACATATTATTTCAGCTACTAGATAATGAGAATTTTACCAGGAAAAATCTGAAAAAAAAAAAAAAAGTAGATTTTGACTTCTTCACTTGCCGAAGGACAAGGCAGTTTCAAAATAAGGCAATAGCAACCAAAATATCTGAGTGCTGTATGGGTCTATTTTTAAAGAAAAAAATTTCTCAGTCACCTTATATATGTCTTCCCATAGCAGGAAACAGTCTGGGCTGGCTCCTGTATAAGCCCAAGATGTATGGAAGAGACAAGAAAGTAAATAGATGGTAACCTAGTAACAAACGAATGCATTAAAAAAAAAAAAAAAAAGAACTTTTGCAAAAGTGCTCCATGGTCAAATGTTACAAAACACAACATACATTGTTCCTCTATCCTTTGGGAAATGCCATGCACATAGCAAATTAAAATCTCAAGAAATCTTAGTTAAAAAGGCCAAAAATGCTTTTTGGATCCAACATATTTTTCAAACTTAGAGCAGAATCATTTTTCTCTTTTTTCTGTCTATTTATAACCAATGAAGTTAATTTATGCAAAGCCTACATTTTACGTACAATATTCCTGTAGTTGTTAAGAGCAAAGGTTTGCTGTCAGTCAGCAGAGAGAGTTGAAATCCCAGGCCTGCCATTTATTAGCAGTTTGACCTGAGAAACTTTCAAAGTCTCAAACCTTTGTTCCTTTTCTGTCAAAGGGTAAAAGGAGCATCCACGTTGGGTTGAGAAGGGTGCTGAGCTCAGTTCCTGTTACAATGAGCACTGATTATTGTATTAATAACACATGAAGTGCTTCATATTCTGTTAACTAAAAAGTGTATGAAGGTCTTGCAGAAGCATGATTCTCTGGAAATCATCCTACTTGTGCACCTGCGTAGAGCAGTCATTAAGGAAATCTAGACAGTCTGCTGCAAGGCATTGAGAAGGAACTTGGCTTGCCTGCTGTAGTCTGTCTCGTAGATCTCTGCCCCACTCCCACCCTCAGATTTTCATGTTTCCTTCTCAGTTTACTAACATACTCCAATAGAAACGCTGCCTTAGAGTTTCTACATTGACCCCCTCCCCCCAAGAGCCCAACACTTTCAAACACACTTCTACCAATGGCCAGCCACTGTTTTCTGAAGACAAAAACAATGAAGAATTTATCTATTTTAAATCTTTCTGAGGTGCCTGGGTGGCTCAGATGTTAAGTGTCTGCCTTAGGCCCAGGTCATGATCCCAGGGTCCTGGGACGGAGCCCAGCTTTGGGCTCTCTGATCAACAAGGAGACTGCTTCTCCCTCTGTCCCTCCCCCTGCTTGTATTCCCTCTCTCATTGTCTGTCTCTCTGTCAAATAAATAAATAAAATCTTTTAAAGCAATCAATCAATCAATCAATTCTCCCAATCATGCAAAGTCTGACCTTTCTGGGGACCAGGCAGGGAGTCCTGTGCTAGATCCAGGACCCTCCAGCCTCCAAGGCAGCCCTTGTGTTGTTGCCTTGCACCTTGGGAAAACTCTTTAGCATGGGTGAGCTAGAGCTTTTTCACATATGATACCTGGCTGTGCGTGTTCAGCTTTCCAATTCATAACAAACTCCCCTCTGCTTCTCTTCTTAGGAAGATAGCTGATTTTCCTTAGGGACTTGTGCCCCAATTACTGACCAGAGATTCCACATCTAAAAATTCTATATTTAGAATATGAAATTAATTATCTTTTCATCATGATTTTAAGGATGTCTATAGTGCTCGCTTTGGCAGCATATACATTAAGGATGTATGATGTATATATACATCATTTTGTATATATGATGATGTGATGTATTTGTGGACGCCAAGGACTACCTTGTCTTCTGAGACTTTAAGCTTATGAAAAGCAGGTAAATGATTGCTTTCCTTTGAATTTCACAGTACCCGAACCAGCATCCAACATTTTGGGGAGTCTTTGATAAAGGCAAAGGAAAATTGGCAAAATAATGACTATTGAGTAGGGTTTTGAAAATTCCAAACATTCTTGGCATTTTTTTTTCTATTTATCCTTCCATAAAGCTCTTATCTCATATTAAAAGTTAAGAGAATCTAATAACTTAAGATGCAAAATTGTAATTCAAATTTTATCATGGTAAAAGGTTCTAAATACAACAAATAAACTATGTAATATTATTTTTAGAATAGATTTAAGAATACATTTAGAATATATTGTAAAATATAGTCTAGCTGTAGGCTATCTAAAAAATAATCTTGCTTCTGTCACTGCCCACTATAACATATACAATTGCACTTTTAACTGTGAATTAAAATCACTTATTTCCAGTAAAATACTTATTCATTTAATTCTTAGGTGGGTAAAATTCACAAGTTACTTGATTAAAGATATTTGAAGGTGCTGAAAAATGTGAAGATAATAGTAATCATACCATGAGCACTCAGATGTTGACGTTACACTGTACTTATTCAATATACACCAATGTTACAAATTGTGTGTTTATAGTAATATTCAGAAAAGAACACCATATTTCTGAATTCCTCCTGCGTAAATAAATTGTTGTGCTATCATAAAATGAAGATGTGTTATAATAACAAAACTATCACATAGTAACCCTTGCTCAGGCAAATATTTAATTTGCAGTTTAACCAGATAACACTCTCCCCTAAGAAATAGGAGAAATCTAGAGAGCTAAATCAAACTGCTTCTTCTACAGATTAAACCCAGAAAGACCGCCTAAGACCCTTGGGAACCTGTGGATTTGAAGCTGGAATCTCTGTCTCTTGGCTTCACAATCTATCTATATGCTATATTTTCATGCATCCTTTGCAATTTAAACTTTCTACCAGTAGATATATCTGCTCAACTACTGAAATAATATTTTAGATCATACAGTTCCCTATGCTTTGGGTCTCCATTTACAAAACTATTAAAAAGTAACGTATTTCTCAGTTAGCATTCCCCATTGGTAGAACTCATAATACTTCCAATTTAAATACAAACTCTGTAATAGCCAAAATATTTATTATAGAAAAACCACTTTCTACTTTGATATTGTATTTATACATTGAGGCTTTTCTCTTCAGGCAAAAAGAGTTAACAATTCTGATAGCGAGAATGCAATTTAAAGACCATTTAAAGTGATTTAACTTTTTTTTTTAAACGTTCAGTTTAAATATGAAGGAGAAAAGCTCATTCCCCCAAACGAGTATTTTAATTAGGGCAAATTGCGAATTTTGTTCCAGCTATTAGAAGAGAAGTTCCTGTAAATTGACAATCATGTTTAAAAACTTTCTGTTTGCAAAATAAAATATGTCAGTATATAATAGTCTAGAACATGGGCTAAATTCACTAAAAGAGCCTCTCTCTCTCTCTCCTCTGTCTCTCTCCATCTGTCCCTTTTTAGTGGCTACTCATCAACTGTTGTGAGCTGATCATGTACAAGGTGTGCATGAGATGATGTTCTTTGGTTTTGCAATGAAATGAATTCCCTCCGTGACTCCTCACCAGTCTACTGTAGACTGGCAGCTTGCCATCTGCAAAAACTGACACTTGGCTCCCCTGGGCCCGCTGAACAGCATTGCTGCAAGATAGCGTTAGGAGCTGGAGAAGATGGAAATGGGAAGCACAAACTACTTGACACAAATGAAATGGCACAGCTAGTCTGCTTTTAAAGTGGAAGAGGGAAAAAACAAAACCCAGGACTGTTGGTGTTTCAAAAGACTTTTATTTAACATCTTTTCTCAAAAAAGACCCATTAGAACTCAAGAAAGAGTCAAACTCTTTACTTTTCACTGGCTTGCTTAAAGAAACAGAGTAGTTTATTAATGAGGACTCATCAAAGCTGACCAGTGTAGGTATTGTTCGGCTCATTTTTACAGTAAACAGCAAGAAGAAAAGCACTTAAATTTGGATTCACTGATTGACTTTATACAGTGGCTTTTTAAAAATCTTTTGTATTTCCAAACAAGTTTTAATTTTTCATCAGCTGTTTCCTCAACGATAAAAATGTAACCTCTTTTTAAAATAACAATTTGCTTATGCTTAAAATATGAAATATTACTATTGCTTATACTGTTAAAATTAATCAAACTGCCAATTCTCCTTTGATTAAATACTCACTACAAAGAAGGCAGCTACTATAATATATGGAATACTATATTATATCTAGGTATAGAGTCTGTACTTTATACTGGGACCCCAACATTAAAAACATGTTGTTGGGGTGCCAGGGTGGCTCAGTAGGTTAAAGCCTCTGCCTTCGGCTCAGGTCATGATCGAGCCCTGCATGGGGCTCTCTGCTCAGCAGGGAGCCTGCTTCTCCCTCTCTCTCTTCTTGCCTCTCTGCCTACTTGTGGTCTCTGTCTGTCAAACAAATAAATAAAATCTTTAAAAAAAAAATAAAAGCATGTTGTTGTTTTTAAGGATTTTACTTACTTATTCGAGAGAGAGAGTACAGTAACAAGCAGGGGATGACGGTTGGGGTGGGGGAAGCAGAGGAGAGGGAGAACAAGATTCCCTTCTGGGCGGGGAGCCCAATGCAGGACTGGATCCCAGGACTCTGAGATCATGACCTGAGCTGAAGGTAAACACTTAACTGACTGAGCCACACAGTGCCCCAAAAGCATGCTGCTATTTTTTAATTCTTTAAAATGTTCAAACCATTTAATGATATCTAGTTCTTATTAAGTACTTGTGATATTCTAAATGCTTAAAATTGATTACGTTAACTTCCCTCATGGTCCTATGAAATTTTAAATAGCATGTATGTGGTTAAGCAACTGTCTGAGGATACTTACGGAATAGGCAGGCAGTTTGACTCTGACACACATATACTCTCTACCCCAACTGACCTCCTGTCTGTATATAATATATATATAATTGAATGTCTGCTGTATACTTTCCCAAGCACTCCTTCTCCCTGGTTATTACTGACTGCAATTAATGAAGAAGAAAATACCAAATTAAGAGCTACAAATACAAAAGCACCCCAATCTCCAAAAAGTAGCATATTCCAAGATTATATTTCACACCCAAAATCTAATTATAATTTTTCAATCTACTGTGTACTGCTGTAATTTTGTCAGGTAAAACTTATGAGCTTGTGCTTACTTTAGAATTCACTTATACTAATAGTAATACTTTTATTCATACTAATATTTCATTTTCATCTTTAAACCATTTATAATAGTAACTTGGTACAACAAAAGGGAAGCCCTCCTTGTTCCAAATAACATCACTGTAATTTGTATTAAATAATAACATAAATGATGGGTACATTCAGAAACATGAGGAACTCTAATATTTCTTCCTTCCTGGAGAGCTCCTTTATTCTCCTCTATAGGAGTTATGTGTCATATTTTAAAGACTATATGTATATACATATGTATACATAATTAGTATTATTTCCAAGTCCCACATAGGATTTAGTGAAAATATTACTGCTAAGTAAAGATTAATTGATGAAGTGCAGTACCTCTCAAGTTCTAATTCAATGATCTGTAGCCTTGGCTGCATTAATATGACCTGGGGAGCTATTAGAATCCCAAAACACAGGCCATACCCCATTTCAATTATATCAGAATTTCTGGGGGTGGGGCATATTTTTAAAAGCCTTCCCAGGTTGATTCCCAACATACAATCAAGATTGAGAACAATTATCTAGTTTGACTTAATTTTGTTCACTATGTTTCCCCAACACTACCTTAATTAGGCAATTACTTCCAGGTTCCTCTATTCAGACAAAAGAACCAAATAAGCAATAAGCCCCCAGGTAGTAGAGGTATTAGTACTTAGAAAAGTAAGATGTTTGCTAAACTCAACTGTATCTTTAAAGTGATTGGCTTAACTGCTCAACTTACAATTCTAGACACATTGGATTTTTTTTCTTTCTTTTTTTTTTTTTAGTATTTTATAAGGTGGTAAAGTAGCATAGTGGGAAATTTCAGATTGATGCCATATATTAATTTTTCATTTATTGAGATGTAAACACTCATGTATATGAGTGTATATATGTATTTGTATGCTATATATTCTTAACATGAATTTTGTATACCAAGTCAATAAGTATATTCTTTGTGTGCTTAATTTTAAGCTTCCAGAAAGTTAAAAAAAAACAAACAAAAACAAACAAACAACCAAACAAACAAACAAACAAAAACCTTTGAGCACTTGTGTAGCTAGCAGTAATCATTGAGGCACATCTCTTTTAGATTAACTCAATACAGACGAACTTTTTTAGAGGGTTTAAAGTTTGAGAGGAGAACACTAACAAAGAGAAAGTAAAGAGAGGAATTTGGAATGTGTTAAAAAAATATAAAACTATGTACTTGCTTCCTTGCATATTTTATTATATTACCTCTGTCCTGAGATCACCATTTCTGTTTATTTTCGGAAATCGGTCAGGTAAAGAGTAAGAAATAGTTATTAGAACTTTGACTCAATGAAAAGTCTAAGACAAGAAATCCCTTATTTTTAGCCTCATGAGTTGCTGCTCAGACTTCAGTATAAGAAAGCAGGATACTGGGGCACCTGGGTGACTCAGCTGGTTATGTGTCTGCCTTCAGCTAAAGTCATGATACCAGGGTCTTGGAATGGAACCCCATTAAGGGGGGGGGTCTCTGCTCATTAGGAAGCCTGTTTCTCCTTCTCCTTTTGTCCCTCCTCCCTGCTCGTGCTCTCTCTTTCTCTCTCTAATAAATGAACAAAATCTTAACAAAACAAAACAAACAAACAGGAAAAAAAAAACCACAGGATATTGTGAGCTAGTGCATTTTTTGTTATTATGAAAGTTTAAATCTCAGATGATTCCTTCGAGTTCTTCTCGTCTAGTCTACTAAACTCATGGTTAAGTGGCTTTCCCCAATTCACCTTTATCTGACCCCATCTTAGTTCATATTTGGTCTCTTTGGGCAGGGGTCATCAATCTCCAACAGGAGGTGTCCTCACGCTATCACACAGGCTACAAAAAGATGGGCCGATCAAAAGTCATGTGGATGTGATCCAAGAGATATCCATCCAGATCCGTTCCATTTAAACTCCGATTTCTCCCCCAACAGCTTCCCCTAGTAGAGTGATATAAATGTTCAGCCTAGAATAGAAATCACACACTTGGATATAATCAGGTTTCCCTTCCCCTGGGGATAGAAATGGCCTGAACTTTCCCAGAGTTTTGAGCACTCTGCTCATAGTATCTACTAGCTATTAGTCAATTTACTTTGCTAACATACATTGGCAATAAAGACAGGAAAATAACCCAAATTAGTCAGATATACCTTTATTTAATGCAAACAACAAAATCAGAAAACATTTAAGAAAGGTAGGGACTCTCTTTCCTACTTTAGCAATTCATTATAAAAGCTTATTTTAAGATAGTTTCTAGCTTCAATCAATTTCAACTCAAAAATATAAGTTGAAAAATACAGTGAACTAGAGACAAGTATGAATAATATTACTACTTTTTTTTTTTTTAATCCTGCCCTTGAGGAGCTTCCAGTATAGTCATGCACAAATAATTGTATCCCATGGTATAATGGGAAATTGAAAACAGTTTAAAAGCAGTAAAGTTTAAAGACAAGGACTATTAAATGAACTGTCTGCAAGGATCAGTGGATTTAAACATCATGCCTTGGCTAACCTCCTGAATTCTCAAAGGAATGCTGAGGATGTAGAATTTAGGTAGGCTCTATTTTTCTCAAGCTACAAACTTTTCATCTAACATGAATAGAGAAAGCTTTCTCCATAAAAGTTGAATGCATTTTATAAGTTAAGTGGCAGACAATCTATGAGGTTGTCACTGGGAAGCCTAGGTTTTTTTCTGTAAGCACATCATTTATTAATTTCCTCCCAAAATGTCTGTCTTTCCTTCCTTATTGCAAGATGACTTAGGGCAAATATCTCCTTTCTTATCAACAAATCAATAAACATTTAGTCCGGGATGGGATCGTCAAATGAAAAAGGTACGTTAGTTTTTAGACAATTTAATCTGAGAGAAAATCCTAACTTCTCGGTAATGTTTTCTTGCCAACCACGCACTAGTAACATTCAAAGTCTGATTAAATTTTGGAGGTATAGATATGTATTTTTTAAAGAACTTAAATTTAGAATTAACTCATGACTTAGCAAAATGTACTTAAATATCTTTTTGCTAAAGGAAGGAAAAATGTGTTAGATGATGAAAGCAAACAAAACAAACCCAGCTTATATGAAGAGTCTGGCTCTGTCAATTCTTTAAGTCCTTGGTTAAGTATGTTGAAATTACATTAAGAAATGAATAATTTGTAAGGTAAAACAAGAAAAAATTGGAGAATGAGTAATACTGATGGAACAGATTCTATTCTGAACGTAAAAGTCATCTTACCTACAGAGAGGTGGATAAGTGGTAGGAAGCCAAAGGCAGCCACAGCTGAAAACTATCCTTATATTAACTTTAAAATCTCAGAAAAGGATGGCACAAAATATTGTATGAAGTTATCCAAACTGCATTTACTTACTAAACTATCCTCATAAACTTATTCCCCTGGAAAAATACATCTATCCCAAATATTTATTAGGAAATTCATGTAGTGTGAATACAAATGTGACCAAACACACTGGGACTGCTGGTGATGGTAATGGGACTGAAAGTAGCTGCTTCATCATGGGAAAACAGAGGTAAGAAGTGTATGTGGTCCTGAAGGACATCTGATGATTTGGGGTAGGGGGTGCTTTACTGCACTTAACTCCCATGCACACTTACAGATGTGGCACACAGAGCTTGCCTGATAAGTCTTACAGCATATCCTTGAATACTCACGGTGGTTACAGCTCCCAGATCGAAAGGGTCCCGATAGTAATGGCTCAAGCTATAGAGCTCAAGTAATATAAGCACTTAACGCTTGCAATACAAACAATAGGAGCCCTCTTGTTTTTATATCATCCCTTCACATAACCAACAACCTAAATGGGCATGCACAGTGCCATTTCAGCTGCCATCCCATGTCTTCCCCATTTTGTATTTGACGTGTCTGAAGTTCTCCATCATCTGAAGTAGCCAACAGCAGGACCTGTCACCCAAGCCGTATACCTGTGTGTATTTGAGTGAATATCACAGTGGCCCCTTTTTTTGTCCAGTGACAGAACCCTTATGATGAATGTTTCTGAAATGACATTTGAGATGACAAGGGATGAAAATCCCCAAGTCAGAGATCATAGTTCTTGGGGTCTCCAGAGCCGCGTTTTTGTCAGTAAAACTGGCTGTGTGCAAAGATGTTGCAACATGGGCAGCCCTCACATCAATTTATCATCTCAGGCCATAAAACTCACCTGTGGCAAAATCAATATAGACTTTCAGGCTCCATGATAAAGAATCAGAGAAAATTTTATTTACTCTTTTACTTTGCAAATGTTACCTTTAAATCCAACAAGGAAAAACTATATGCTGGACTTTCCTATAAAGTTGAACAACAATAAAAATAGTGTCCATATTCTATTAAAGAAGTAATCTAGGATGTTTTCAGGGCACGGAAACTCACCATTTCAGTCTGATGGTTGGACAGAGAAATAAAAATAGGTTTATAATGGTAAGTAAAGCAATCCTTATAGATTAAAAATTGTACCAAAATGGAAAAGATCTGTAAAGCAGCATTTACACAAAAATGAGAATACTATTGTGTTGTTATTTCACACTCATGATTTCAAGTATTTTAACCACAGCAAAATAATTTATTATATAAAGTCCAAGGAAAATATGGGGTTGGGGGGAGTTGTGGTTTCTGAGCGAAGCCTGTAATTATAACAGTTTGGTTAAATAATAACACAAACTAACAATATATACTTGAGTCAACATTTATTTTTCCAGGCACTGTGCTAAGAACTCTATGTATATTTATAAATTAATCTTTATAGTAACCATTGAAGTAGACACTCTTAATATCTTCATTTTACAAAAAGATAATTAATTGAAGGATAACGAAAATAAGTAATGGCACAAGGATTCAAAGCTAGTTAAGTAGTTGAGCTAAAGAAGAACCCGGGGAAAGTCACTCCTGAGCAGGCGCTTTTGAACGCTATGGAAATGCAGATGAAGCCTTTTCCCCCAGGCAACTGTAAGAATTTTGTCTCTAAACTCAATGATTTTGGAGAAATTACCTATAAGAGGGAAAGATTTTTGCCTAATGACACTTGATATTACTATTAAAATACTATTGTATCCATAATCATGCTATGTGTTAGCTTTGTGAGCCCCTTGAAATTCCTCAAGTGTTAATGAAATTAATGAAAGGATTATCTAAAGAGGAAAAAAAAAAGGATACTCAATATCATCAACTTATCTAATTCCAGAAATACTCCAAACCATTCATTTTTTTTTTTTTTTTTTTAGATTTTATTTATTTATTTGAGAGAGAGAGAGAGAGCATGAGAGGAGAGAGGTCAGCAGGAGAAGCAGACTCTCCGCCGAGCAGGGAGCCACACCTGGGACTCAATTGCAGGACTCCAGGCTCATGACCCGAGCCGAAGGCAGTCACTCAACCAACTAAGCCACCCAGGTGCCCCACTCCAAACCATTCTTATCCAAGCTTTGGTATTTTATACTTCCCAAAATTAATTCCAGTGGATATTAGCTAAAAAATGAAAGATAATACCAATTTGTTTTAATTTTAACAGGCTTAGCAATCACACACACACACACACACACGCACGCACACACAAACACACACCCCAAATATAAATTCTAAGGCTGATCTGGCAATGCTACATAAGTTCCATTCCTCAAATTAATCTACTATTGATTTACTATTATATTGCTGCCCCTTTCATTTTGAAACTTACAGTGTAATTGTACTTGTTTACTAAATTAAAAACAGTTTTCACAGAGGCATGTTTAGAAAAACAGATGGATTCATCTCGTACAGAAAACACTTCAAATTTATTCTGCCAGTCTCTACAGAATCAAAGAACACAACATAAAATGCATAGTATTCTATGTAAAAATAAATCAACACATTTCCCATAAGACATCAGCCTGGATTTTGTGGTCAGAGAACTTCCATAGAACAAATCATTTTTGCCATCCTGACGAGTGTTTTAGGGATGTTAGAGGAATACTTTATCAGTTTCCTAACCGGGCGTATTACTATATTCAGAGATATTCAGACGTCTAGTTTTCTGTTTGACACTACTCAACATTTTGTAGGAATTCAAGCATTGGATGTTGGTCCATTACAAAAAAAAAAAAAAAAAAAGATGTTTTAAATACAGCTTGCTAGTAACATATGGAAACAAAAGAACACTACTAAACTTCAATCAAATTGCTGTTTTTGTTTTATAACACAAGGCTATAGCTGAATGGAATTTAAGATCCTAAAGGCAAGAATATATTTTCATTGAACAAGTTTGAGGAACAGAAAAATTGCGAACTTGCTGCTGTTTCAATTCCCAGTTTCTTTTAGGACAAAATTCAGCCACAGGTTTAAGGTTCCTTTTTCTTTCTTTCTTTCTTTCTTTCTTTCTTTCTTTCTTTCTTTCTTTCTTTCTCTCTCTCTCTCTCTCTCTCTTTCTTTCTTTCTTTTTAATTTTTCAGTAAATTTCAAAAGTAGATATGCAGTATATACATAGAATGAATGGACTGGGGTATGACTTCTTTCAGTATAGACAATAAGGTTCTGACAGCTATAAAGGAATATATATCTTCTCTCCATAGCAAAGAATCCCAAACTGTTATTGAGAACCCTGATAACAAACACATGTTTTTGTATTTTTCACTTATAATATATATTTTTGTATTAAAATATATTGTAGAATAATTGAGTAAAAGAGTACCATTACTTCATCCTTTAGTAAATGTAAGGAGATGTACACTGATGTTTATTTGTTGTTTTTTTTTCTCCTAGTACCTTAGGTCAAATGTTCTTGACAGCTCATCCACAGATCCCCACTGGTAAGACAGCGTGAAGACTGTGTGTATTATTTCATTTCAGAATTTCTTCCTGCAGTAATATGCCAGTACCTGTTGGGGATCATGTATGCCGTATCTACCTCCTCACACTGTCTACTGAGGATGGCGTTAACTCTCTTCAGAGAAAATTTATTTCTGTTTTTCTTGGGAGAAAGCCCACTTCTTTTGCCCAGGTTCACAGATTATTGTTAAAGATTCAGTTAGTACAATAAAATACTAACATGGTTTCAGCTTCTCCATTGTTATGATCGAGACAAAGTACATTGGTAAGATATGGGCATAGGATTAGTCCAAAGTTTGGCCAAAGAACAAGGTAGATTGTATAGTTTAAAGGATCTTTGATACAAATTAATTAGATTCAATAGTATTACAAAGGAATAGTTACAACCAAAATAAAAAAAATAATTTAAAGCCATTATTTGTTCATTTATTCAAAATAAGTGTTTTATTTGTTTTATAAAACAAATACAAATTAAGTATTTACTATGTATAGAAAGGTTGCTAGGTATTAGGTATATAGTAGTAAATATTGTAGATATTTTTCCTGCCCTCATGGAGTTTTTAGTCTAACAAGTCTAAACAATCAAATAGGGTATTTCAATGGTAGATGATAAGTTTTAAGATAAAAAAGCACATGGGTTGGGATGCCTGGGTGACTTAGTTGGTTGAGCGTGTGCTTTCAGCTCTGGTCATAATCCCAGGGTCCTGGAGGAGGAGTTTCGCTTCCTGGGATAGAGTCCTGCAACCAGCTCCCTGCTCAGCAGGGAGGCTGCTTCTCCCTCGGCCTGCTGCCCCTGCTTGTGCTCTCTCACTCTCTCTGACAAATAAATAAATAAAATCTTTTTAGAAAAGAAAAAGAAGCACATAGGTTATGAAAACTCCACACTAAAGGAACTGGCATAGTTAAGATCTAAAAGAAAGAAAGAAAAGTTATTTTATGAAGGGAAGGGGAAAGGTATGATCTATGAAGTAGAAAGAGCTGATTAAAGACCCAAAAGCAAGAGAAAGCATAAGAGCACAATGAAAAACTAAAGGAAGTCAAGTGTAGCTGGAATACAGAATGTGAAGGTGAAATTAAAAAGATAACAGGAAAAAGGAAGTAGTAGTAGTAAGACCTGGAAACAACTCAAAAGCAAAGTTGAAAATATTTAGCTTTCAGAGAGATAATAGGAAGCTTGTTGAACTGTTTAAATGTAGGGTGAGACCTTGTGGTCAGATGATCATCATGTTTTATAAATATTATTTTAGATCTGGATATAGGGTTTATGTATGCAGGATTCCCAGTTAGGAAGAAGCTATGTAAACTTTGATTTGAGCACGGTAGAGAAACTAAACTTAAGGCCAGGAAAAACATCCCATCCTTAAAGTATAAAAAAAAAAAAAAAATCATTTTACTATCTCTGGGAATTTGTCTCTGCCGCATACTCATGTGGGGAAAAGAAATAAAAAAAAAAACAACTGAGATAATCACAGATCCAAGAGTAGGTTCCAAATTTATGCAAGGTCATGGAAACTAAATTCTTAAAATGATAATTTGTCTTTTAAACAGGTCCCAGGTCAGTGAAAATCCTGGGTTATTCATTAGAATTTTTGAAAATGCAAATTCACTCTTTAACTTAAAAAAAGCTGAACTAAAAATTAACTCAAAAATAAAAAAGCTCAAGTCACACAAGCAAAACATCCGAAGGAGTGAAAGGCAGCATGCCTAATACTGTGTAGGTTTATATTCCCAGGAATTTCATATAAGAGTAATTCTGAAAAAAAAAAAAAGATTACAAAACACATGTATTTAAAGAATGTGAGGAGATGAAAGAGGATTAAAAATGATGAAGAAATTTTTTAAAAAAGGAAAATTAAGATTAGAACAGAATCAATATGAACTTGCAGAAATGGAAAATACCCTAGCAATTAAACACTCAAAGGCAAAAGAGGGAGCTGAAAAAATCACCCATAAATCACCACAAAGAAACAAAGATGAAAAATATGAAAGATCAATTAAGATATAGAAGGTAGAATAAGAAATCAATACAAAGATTAAATATGTGATCCAGGAAGGAAGAAAAGAAATAGGAAGAAAAACGATTTAATGAGAAAATTACTAAGAATTCACCAGAAATGCTGAAAGTCATAAATACTAGAAAACCATGAGTTTCAATAAAAATAAATGTATATACAGTAAGAACTAAATGCATTGTAGTGACTACAAAATAGTACAGGAAAGAACATCTATAAAGCCACAACAACAAACACACAGATTACCTCCAAAGAAGCAACAAATTACATTAAGGGGATTCTTTTCTGAAAGTAACAGTAAAAGCCAATGGAGTACTATCTTCAGTATGCTTCAGCTCTTGGTGTAGAATCAAGTAACCTATAAATTGTCATAAGAACTGAGGACAAAGTATATTTTCAGACAAAAAAAAAAATGGTAACAGCCTGGTATTTTCCATCCATGCATATTCAGTTTCATAACAACTAACATATAGTTTTGCAAAAAAGAATTTAACCCCAAATGACAGACTATTACACAAGAAGCAATTGTAAGGCAATTATGAAAATTATATGTGAATGAAATTTACAACTAAGTGAGAATCATTAAAAACATGGATCTAAAATACCAGATGAGAAAAATACCTTGTAAAATGTGAGGGGTGTAATCAGAGCTAACATGTTCTAATGTCCAAGTGTTCGTCATAAGAAGGGTAGAAATTTTGGTAAACTTTAGTTTTAATTCCATTACGTGGTTTAGAAAATAGACTCACTATCTGATATCAGATACAGGTGGACCGTATAACCTCCTAATTAGTACAAAGGAAATAAATAAAAATTGATAGATTTAATAAAAAAAAGGAAAGACTAAGAAGAAGCAAAGAAAACGCATCATAAATAGAAGATAGAAAATAAAAGAGTAGTAGGAAATAAAATAATAGAATTAATTTCAAAGATGTCAGTAATAATGATAAATATAAGTGAATTAAAAATGAATGACCCCTTGAAAGACAGGAATTCCCATGTTGGATTTTTTTTTTTTAATCCACCATTATGCTGTTTATAAATGTCACATTCAAACATAATGAGGCAGAAATGTTGAAAGCAAAGGGATGGGAAAATGTATCAGGCATATGCTAGCCAAAACAAAACAAAACCAACAAACAAAAAACAACTACAAAAAACCTGAATAGGAATAGTAATGAAAACAAAATAGACCTTTATTAAAAACAACGAAGGAATAATTACAAATAAACATATTTAAGGTAACTAAAGAAACCAAGCACTAAGAAAATATTTTTGAAAGTGGAGGCCTGAAAAACACAGCCCATAAAAACAAAGACCGAAAGAGGTGAAGATGGAAATATGCATGGCAACTCCATTTTCAAGTACTGTGCACACCTTCCAGAAAGTATTACAGATGTGCGCAGGGAGACATATCCATGGTTGTTGGGATTAGCAGCGTTTGCCCAGAATTAAAGACAACCTAACTGTTCACAAATAGGGAAATGGAAAATGGAATAATGGTATATTTGAAAAGTGGAAAACTAAATTTTGGTTAAAAATATAAATAACACACTGAATCTGTATATAAGCAGTGTAAATCTCAATAACAATGTTGAAGAAAAGTATGTTCACTATGATATCTCTGTAACATTGCAACATACACTATCTATTTTTCATGGCCACATACTTAGACAGGGAAAGACCAGGGAGGATGTACAATAGCTTCAGAATGGCTGTTATATCTGAAGAGAGGATTAATTATACTGGGGGGATGGACAAGTCACCAAATTCTCGCCGAATCTTTTCATTATATCTCACATGTGGACAGTTAGCAAGAAGCTCCTTCATGGGCCTGCATGCTCAGAAAATCTTACCTAATCAGAGAACTAAAGTTAAAACAAAATCTAAATTTCTTTAATCTTTGCTTTTCCCAAGATTAATCCAATTAAGCAAATGGTGGGCACTCGAGCAGTAGTCAGTGCAGTGCCTCAAGATACACGTTATTACAATAACTTTCTGGGGGTATCAACTGGATAGCAAATTTACCCTCTCAGGGACAATCCTACTTGGTTTGAAAGCACATTAACATTGAAATCCTTAGAAGTGAATTGATTACAAACCCAATCTAACATAGTTAATTTAAAGCACATTTAAAGGACGGTGAATGTGCTTTCATTTAGTGTTTGGCTTCAACATTCTGGCAAAGTATGAGAGAGAGAGAGGAAAAAAAAAAAAAAAGAGTAAGAAAGACTTGATCTCTAGCTGTTAGGCAACCAGCTTGCTCCAGAAGGTTTTTGCCATTTAACTGTTCTCAGCTCATCATAGTCCATAGATTCTAATTAACACAAGTCCCTTGATGATGAGGAGGAATGTGGACTGACCTGCCCTTGAAGGTATAAAGCTATCTCCACCTCATCTTTAAATAAAGCCTAGGGGGCAACGGTATGGTAGAATAAAGAGGATACTTGGATATAGTATGGTAATGGTATGGTACTATAAACATGATACTTTAGTGTTACAAAAATCTATCCCAGTTAAAAACAATAACTAAATGTGGCAGCACAGTGCTCCCTATTTTGGCTCTTCAAAAGCATCAACTGGCAAGCATCTTAATCAGGTACATAAACAACCAGAAATTGCTCATTTCATTAATACTAATGTAGAGCTTCAGTAGAGGCTTTCATAGTAGATAGATTTTCCTGCTCACTCTTTGAATTGGTTTTATTTTGTTTTGTTTTTCAGTTTAGAGAGCCTTTTGAACCATATATAGGTCCTCCATAACTTGGTAGAACTTGGAAGGAGGGCATCTAATACAATTTCTGTTGACATTTTTGTCTATACTTGGAGGTAAGAAGGTGGGGGGAAGGGGAGAGGCAAGGAGTGGCACAATTAGTATTCTCCTGGAAAGGAGATTTGATTATGAAGGCATTTTTTAAAAAAATTTATTTATTTATTTGACAGACAGAGATCACAAGTAAGCAGAGAGGCAGGCAGAGAGAGAGGAGAAAGCAAGCTCCCCACTGAGCAGAGACCCCGATGCGGGGCTCGATCCCAGGACCCTGGGATCATGACCTGAGCCGAAGGCAGAGGCTTTAACCCACTGAGCCACCCAGGCACCCTGATTATGAAGGCATTTTAACATTCAAAATGTCAGTATCGTCCACATTGTTATTACAGAAGCTTATCTTTTCACATTCACATTACGTCGATTTTCTTTATCATCTGGCCACCATATCGATCTGTTGAGAATCATTTTATTCTATTTGACTGTTAGCTTCATGAGGCATGAACTATCTTTAGATTATTTGGTATCTTGTCCCCTGGCATTCCATATCTGTGGGAGTAAATGGAGAAAAAAAGGAAGGAACAGCCAGTAAAGGAGAGGAACAGGGAAGGTGTTTTGAATAAAGAAACAATTCGTTCAATGGTGGACATGTTAAATTAGAGGGGCCTTACAGATATCTAAGAAAGATGATTAGTAAGCAGTTTGCAATGCATTTGACAGCTCAGGAAAGAGCTCCGTAAAATTGAGGGCCATAGCGTAGGAACAGAGGTGGGAGTGGAAACAGAAATGAAATGGTTAGCCAGGGAAACTGGCATGGGAAGAAGTTTGCAAATAGAAAGCCTAAGAAATATCACCATTTAATAGATATTTACTGGAAAAAGAGAATATGAAGGAGGCAAAAGAAAACCAATAAATAATTGTTTCATAGAAGACATGGAAGAAAGAATGTTATATAACAATTATCTTGCAAAGCAAAAGTTATGGGTCCCAGGGCAGGAAAATATTGATGATGGTGATAATGGTAGATAAATTGCAAATATGAATCTAAAAAGGAATTAAGGATTTCTTAACAAAGAGCTCAAGAGTAGGGGACCACAGAATATTTTAGGCATAAGGCAATTTGAGAGGAAGCGGAGATCTTTGCTAGAGCCACAGTAGTTCAGGCTCATCACAAAGTTCGTTCTAGAGATTATGGCCTTCTCTACTTTTTGAAAGTTTTATAGTATCTAAAATGGAAATATTTCTATCTTATTATGTTGAAGGACAAAGGAAATTATATGTGACTAATGATAACTAACAGAAAATTAATTAATGAACAAAAGAATGATTTATGAAAATTGTCAAAATTGTTTTGGTTCAAATTATTCATAGGACTATGCTTTTATTTATATTCATATATTAAATGCACATATTTACATATGAAGTTCTTAGGAAAATATTAATATATTTAATTAAAATATAAATATATTTAATTTCTCACTACTGTACTGTAGAGAGTTCATGTAAAATTTAAATAACAAGTATGATTTGAAGGACTGCAGTTCTTTTCAAAGTGTGTCCTTATTTTCAAGAAAACAATTTAAAAACTGCTATAAGCTTCAACCAGGTCAAACAAATACTGAATTTAAACATCTACAATTACTAGAAGTAACACAGCCTTTTGTTAATTTGTAGTTTATCTCATTCATATTCCTTCCTTTATTTTTCTAAACACAAGTTTTTCCATTTTTGCATTTCATTTTTAATCGAATAAATTTGACATGGGACATTGTATAAGTTTAAGGTGCACAGCAGGGCATTACTTTGGTACATTTATATATTGTAATGATTGCTTATGTAGAGATATTTATCATATTACATAATTATAGTACTATATTATTGCCGCTATTCATTATATTGTGCATTAGATCTCTATGGCTTATTTACTACTCATTACAAGTTTGTACCCTTAAAACCTTCACTCTTTGCCTGCCCTTCCAACTGCTAGGTAACCACCATTTTACTATCCTTTACAGGTTTAATGTTTTTATTTATTTGACACAAAGAGAGAGATCACAAGTAGGCAGAGAGGCAGGCAGAGAGAGAGGCGGGAAGCGGGCTCCCAGCTGAGCAGAGATCCTGATGAGGGACTTGATCCCAGGACCCCGAGACCATGACCCAAGGTAAAGGCAGAGGCTTGACCCAAGGTGAAGGCAGAAGCTTAACCCTCTGAGCCACCCAGGTGCCCCAGATTTAATGTTTTTAGATTCCACATATAAGTGATAACATTTTGTACTTTTCTTTCTCTGTCTGACTTACCTTGCTTAGCACAATGTGCTCAAAGCCCATCCATGTTGTCACAAATGGAAGCATATTTCCTTTTCTTATGGCTGAATAATATTCCATTGTGTAACTGTAACCACATCTTTTTCATCCATTCATCTATTGATGGGCATTTGGGTTGTTTCATATTTTGGCTATTGTGAATAATGCTGCAATAAACATGAGAGTGCATATATCTCATCAAAATCCCGTTTTCATTTTCTTTGTGTATGGTTAAAAGTGGAATTGCTAGATTGTACTCTAGATCTATTTTTAACTTTTTGAGGAACCTCCATATTGTTTCCTATAGTCAGTGGACCAATTTACATTCCCACCAGTGGTGTATAAGTGTTCCTTTTCACAACATCCTCACCAGCACCAACAGGTCTCTTGTCTTCTTGATGATAACCATTAAAATAGGTGTGAAGTGATATCTTATCATCATCCCCTGATGATTTGTGATGTTGAGTATCTTTTCAAGGGTCTGTTGGCCATTTTGATGTCCTTTTGGAGGAAGGTTTATTTAGTTCCCCATAAGTGTAATTTTAAGTCACTTTTGTTCTATGAAAAACTTTTAACTAATGCAACATAATTGGACTCTTATTTCCTTTTCTATAACTGATCATTAAAGCAATACATTTTCCTAATCAAAATGACACACTAAAAATCTATGCTATACATCACTATACTTGGATGCTTACATTTCATATCCCCTCACTGAACCTGTCCTTTTATCCTCTGTCCCCCATCACACAACACTACACTCTCATCCCACACACCTTTTTCTTTTACCTGTAAGACACCACTCTTTATATTGCTGTTAACCAGTAGGATCTCTGGCCACAAACCTCTCATCCCTGCTGCCTTTATCAAACTTATTTCAAACTCCTTCCAAACTCATCCATCATGCTCTACTCCTGTGGTTGGCTGTTTCTTAAAGATATTAACCTTTCCTGTGCTGTCTTCACATTTCCTTATATTAGGTAAAGAAGAATACGTGGGATTTCTCAATTTCAAATATCACTTTCTAACAATAAAGTTTCCACATTCCTCCTTTCTCTCATGTTGAATCAGTCACCAGCTAACTCCCTCCTCAAAACCGTTCATCAGCTTCCTTTGTCTATTTTTTTAAAGATTTTATTTATTTACTTGAGAGAGAGAGAGAGAGAGAGAGTGAAAGAGTGAGCACACACCAAGGGGAAAGGCAGAGGGAGAAGCAGACTCCCCACTGAGCTGGGAGCCTGATGAAAGACTCAATCCCAGGACCCCTGGGACCATGACCTGAACCAAAGGCAGTCCCTTATCTGGCTGACCCACCCAGGCACCCCTGCTTTGTCTCTTAATTATGATGAATTTGAGGTGAAACATCCCATAAAGAGTTGTAGAAGTTAGTTGGATCAATAGATAAGGCATTGAGGAGGGAGATCTGACCTTCCAATCTTAAGACTCTCAAAAACGTACTATTCTTTCTCAGTTCTTGCAACAGCAGTTATCTTTCTAACACATCTGTTCCAATCAAACTCTTGTTCACTGTACCAGGGGGATGTGTTCCCTATTCTGTCTACAATGCTTTGCTCATGCCAATCCTTACTCCTTTTCCACTCTTGTCTGTTGAGCAATCTCTATGCTTAAATGACAACTTTTGAGTCTCTCATTGAATAATGATTTTCCCTTCTTCAAATTTCTCCCATAGATTTTGATGCTCTTTCGAAGGAAGGAAGGAAAAGACAGGAAGGAGGAAGGGAGGAAGAGAAGAAAGAAGGGAGGAAGGGATACACACACTATACAATATGTAAATAGCTGTGTGTGGATAATGTCTCAATTGTCCTATTAGATTAAAAACTGGAAAGCAGAGACCATTTCCTATGCATCTCTGTACCCCAAAAGGACACAGCTCTGTGATTTGTCATACTAGATGCTTTCCAGGAGCTTTTAAAATCATGTTTCTAAACATGGAAAAATTAACAGGTCAAAAGTTCCTTCTACTTTTTCTTCAGCTAAATGGCAACTAAAAATTGACATATACAATGTGAGATTGATGTACATTAATGTATAAATTGTATGCCTTATCTGTCTTCTAGACAGAAACTTTGTCTTTAATTTTATATAAAATCAACTTCTAAGATCCTTGCACTCCTTATAAACCTTAGCCCAAAATGCTTTACAAAATTCCATACTGTTTTTGAAGAAAGTTCATTATATTTCACCTAATTGAAATAAAAAGACATTCTCACTATTCAGGATCCAGCAAGCTCGAGCCTCTTCCAGCCAAGTGTCTTTTTGGTCACCCATTTTTTCTAAGGGACCCTATGTACACTATGACCCAAAGGATAATTTCAGGCTACAGAGGTAGAAGAACTAACAGAGACTGTTCGAAGAAATAATGTTGAACAGTTAAGCTCTTCAGGATTCTTGTAAGAGTAGAAATAGAGCACTTAGGATAGAACTGTAGTAAACATAGTTTTAATATAGTTAATATTCACAGTAACAATAAGGCTCAAAGATAGAAATAGGAGAAAAGCCAGTGGGTTTTTCTTCTAAGTAATCTGTTCCTGGTAAGTAGGATGTATTTACTTAGAATATATGTTTATATGGAAAAATTTGAGGGATGACGTAGTAGGATTATGTATGGAGTGGGTTTAGGTGAAGATATGATTCGATAACTTATTTATAAGACAGAAATGGATTGTCAGCTGGATAGACTAATCCTAGAAGTCTTTTGCAGGCTCTATAAACTAACCACTATGTTATCTATATAATTATCTGTTGAGCATGACTATATAAAAAAGACAAGTGCAAGAAACTGTGAAAGAAACAAATTTGTATAATAAATGAGTTGACAGGGTGCCTGGGTGGCTCAGTGGGTTAAAGCCTCTGCCTTTGGCTCGGGTCATGATCCCAGGGTCCTGGGATCCAGCCCAGCTTTGGGCTGCCTACTCAGCGGGGAGCCTGCTCCCCTCTCTCTCTCTGCCTGCCTCTCTGCCTACTTGTGATCTGTCTCCCTGTCAAATAAATAAATAAAATATTTTAAAAAATTAAAAAAAGTAAGTGAGTTGACAATTTAAGGAAGAGGACCTTATAATCATAAACAGGGCAAATAAAGGTAAGCCCAAATAACTCTAAGATGGGACCATTAAAGTACATATGACTGAAACCATCCAAAGCAGTTCTTAGGAGAGAGTACAGGCTGCAGCAGCCACTTCTAGCTATAAAAGATGACATGGCTATGGGTCTTAAAGTAGCTATGGAATGATAAGACACTAATATGGTAAGATAAAAGACTAAGAGTGGGATGTTAAAATGCATAAACTATATAAGTGGGTGTGAGCAGTGAATTTGGTTGGATTCCAAGGAATGCATTGAAAGATAGGACAGAAAATACTTGTGGGAACTATATTTGAAGGTCCTTGAGGACCATGTTAAGGAATTAAGCCTAGATTTAGTAAGCATGGGGATGAGGATTGGGGGAACAAGGAAAGCATGATTATAGTTATAACTTAAGAGTGGTCTGTCAGCAGAAATAGAAATTATACTGGAACAGAAGCAGTGCTAAAATTGGGGAAAATATCTAGGCAGCCACTACAAAACATAAGATAAGAAGTAATAGGTCAGAGCTCTACTTCTGAACTCCTTCACATTCAGCAAATCTCTTCCTAGAAGCTCCTTTTTCTAAAAACAGTAACATCTGGATATAGCATTGCTACTATTAACAGCACAAGAGTCTGTTTCTCCGTCTTCCTCTGCTTTATCCCACTCATGCTTTCTCCACCCATACTCTCTATCGAGTAAATACATAAAATCTTAAAAAAAAAAACTTGAAAGAAGACTGTTGCTTCTAATTTCCAAAGCCACAATTTTTATGATGCACACACACACAATATACACACAATTTTGTGATATACAGAAATCAAACCTTGTCCACAGTGTAAGTGCATTTTTCAGGAAAACTGTCCTATCAAACAACTGTAAATTCTAGAAGTACCTATGACAAATACAAATCTTTTTAAAAGCATGAAATCTTTCAACATATGCTCTAATTTTCACTTAAGTCTTCTCTCAAATACAATCATTTTCCTAACTCTACCCACAAGTCTTATTCTGGTTAAGCCTGGAATTTGTTCTTTTCCTTAAAGAAATATCTTAAGTATCCTTAGGCCTATTGTTCTGCCTATGTTTTTTTTTCTTTTTTCTTTACCCTTTCTTTCTACTTCCTGTGCCTTTGTTGGATGTTGACCTTCTAGAATTTGACTGTCATCCTGTGATGTAACTTTGTTGTTAATACATGCTTGGGCTAACTTGCTATCCTCACCCAAATATACATGCAACTAAGGACTCCAGAATCCACTATGCAGTATAGGACTAGAACTTTATTCTCTCTAGTTCTATGCTTGATAATCCTGGCAACATTCTCCATAACCTAGTCACAATCAGACATTGTTTCATTGCTTACAGCTCAAGACCAGAAATCTTATATGTCAGGAGATTAGAGTGATGCATTCAAAGTGCTAAAAAAGAAAAGAAATAGCTGACCAAGAATGCTTTACCCAGCAAAATTGTCCTTCAGAAATGAAACGAAAGAGATAATTTCTCAGATAAGCAAAAACTGAGGGAATAATGGCTTTTTTTCCATAGTTATAGAAAAAGGAATCCTAAAATTTGTGTGGAATCATAGAGACCCCCAAATAGTCAAGGCAATCCTGAGAAAGAGGAAGAAAATTAGAGGCATCATACTTCCTGATTTCAAACTATATTACAAAGCTGTAGTAATGAAGAGTGTAATATAAACATTAAAATAGACACTATATACTGATGAAACTGAACCAAGAGCTCAGAAACAGACCCTTGTATATACAGTCAACTAATAATTGACAAGGGAACTAAAAACATTCAGTGGGAAAAGGATAGTCTCTCCAATAAATTGTTTTGGGAAAACTAGATAATCACATGCAGAGGAATGAAGTTGGACCCCTACCTTACCCGATTTATAAAAATTAACCTACTTATTAAAGACTTAAACACAAGACTAGCATAAAAACTTAAACATAATACCTGAAATTGTAAAATCCTAGAAGAAAACAGGATTAAGTTCCTTGACATGGGTCTTGGCAACAACTTTTTGGATATGACACAAAAATGACAAGCAACAAAAGCAAAAATTAATAAGTGGGACTACATCATACAAAAAAAATTCTGCTTGGGGCTCCTGGGCAGCTAAGTCAGTTGAGTATTCAGCCCTTGGTTCTGGCTCAGGTCATGATCTTATGGATCATGAGATCAAGCCCACACTGGGCTTCATGCTCAGCAGGGAGCCTACTTGAAGATTTTCTCCTTTTGCCCACTCCCACTGGCTCTCCTTCTCTCTTAAAAAAAAAAAAAAAAAGAAAAGAAAAAGAAAAAAAAAAGGTTTGCATAGCAAAATGCACAATCAACAAAAAGAACAAAAAGAAAAGGCAACCTATGGAATAGGAGAAATTATTTGCAAATCACATATCTAATAAGAGGTTTTAATAGCCAAAATGTATAAAGAACTCATACAATGTAATAGCAAAATTACAAATAATTTTATTAAAACTTCTGCAGAGGATCTGAATACAAATTTTTAGAAAAGAAGACATCCAAATGGTGACAGGTACATGAAAAGTTACTCAAAATCACTAATCATCAGGGAAATGCAAATCAAAACCACAATGAGATAACACTGTTCATATCTGTTAGAAAGCCTATCATTAAGAAGACAAAATATAACAAATATTGGAGAAGAAATAGAAAAAAGGGAACCATTGTACACTGTTGGTGTGAATGTAAATTGGAACAGCAGCTATAGAAAACAGTATGAAGTTTCCTCAAAAAATCAAAAAACAGAACTATCATATGATTGATTCAGCAATTCCACTTTTGAGTATATATCCAAAGGAAATAAAAACAAGATATCAAACATATATCTGTCCTCCCATGTTCATTATATCATTATTCATAACACCCACAATTACATTAAAAAATAATCTAAGTGTAATCAATGGATGATTGGATAAAGGTATAGTGTGTATGTGTGTGTGTGTATGAATATTATTATACATAATATATGAATATTATTCAGCCAGGAAAAAGAAGAAAATCTTGCCAATTACAGAAAAAAAAAAAAGGATAGATCTTGAGGACATTACAGTAAGTGAAATAAGAAAAATACAGATACCATATGATATTGCTTATATGTGGAATCTAAAAAAGCCAAACTCAGAAAGAGAGAACAGAAAGATGGTTACCAGAAATTGGGAAATGGAGAAAATGGGGAAATTCTGGCCAAAGGCACAAACTTTCAGTTGTAAGATGAGTAAATTCTGGGGATTAAATGTACAACATGGTAAATATAGTTAATAGCACTATATTATATGGTTGAAAGTGGCTAAGAGTAGATCTTAAATATTCTCATCTCAAAAAACAAAAGGTAATTATATAGGTGATGGAGTTTAATTAGTTAATGCTGCAGCGTTCTTCATTTTGTAATATATGTGTATAAAATCAACATGTTGCATCTAAACTTACATTTAAACAAAACTTAAATTGATATAAACTTATATCAATAAAGCTGGGGGAAAAGGAATAAGTTTCATATAAATGATAACCTTCAAGAATATAATGCTTAACATTAACATTAATATTAACAAAAAATAAGTATAACACTGTGATGTCAATATTAATTTTACACAAAGAATAACATTGATCTCAAAATTACTAAGAATAAATAAATAGGGGAGCCTGGGTGGCTCAGTTGGTTAAATGTCAGATTCCTAGTTTCTGCTCAGGTCGTGATCTCAAGATTGTGAGATTAAGCTCCATGTTGTGTTTACACTGGGACTAAAGCCTGCTTAAGATTCTCTTTCCCTCTCCCTCTGCCCTTCCCTCCCCCTGGGTGTGTGCTCTCTCTCTCCCTCTCAAAAAAAAAAAAAAAAAAAAAAAAAAAAAGGAAAAGAAAAGAAGAAGAATAAATATATAGAACATAGGTTATTTTAGTTATATGGATGAAAAATGAAAAAATTAAACATCAATTGAGGAAATGTTTTGAGACTTCATCATATGGTAAAAATACATGACAGAAATACACATAGAAGTTAATGGGATTGTCTGCAATCTTGTAAAAGATTATAATATAATCCTATTAATCATTAAGTATCTAAAATTATAACTACACACGTTTTATTTATTAAAGTGGAGATTAGCACAGGACTGGAGGAATAAATTGTGACCCTGTTTGAGCCAGTAAATCATACTTAATCTGTACAGATCAGGGAATAAATTCACAGAGACAGTTTGTTGGGTGGAATCGGGAAACATGGAAATTCACATAAGCCGGGTGGCGGGTTAGAGAGGAGGACTCTGCTTTTTATGTCTTTGGACTGCCAGTGGATACATAAGAAGAGATTGTTTCTAAAGAGGAAACGCTCTCCGCTCCAAAACTATTTCTCTCTGCCCAAAGCCAAACACTCCCCAGAAAATCTAATACTTAACATTAAAAAAAAAATTATAGTGTAACCAAATACTTAGACTTGTGTCTGAAACTAAAGGAATTGATCAGTAATAACAATATTGGATAAGTACCCAACTCTCTCCCATTGTCAATATGTACAAAACTTCCCATATAAGTGCAAAGGAGAAAAGGGAAAAAAATGGAAATACAAAAATACTCAGCATGGAAACGAATAGGATAACATGAGAATTGAGAGCAAATAATGCTTTATAAAAGCAGTCATTACAAGAAAAAGAAGAGAATTCTTTTGTTTTGGGAAAAATTAGAAAGCATGTTGCATTGGTAAATCTAAAACTGGCTCTTGTGAAATGGAGTAATAACAAAATGAAGGAGTTCTTGGAAATGCAAATCATAATTGCAAAGTTGTTATTGTCATTTTTAAAGCAGTGAATAATAGATTGAATAAGCCATAATAGAAAATTATTACATTAAAAAAGAATCTCAGGGGGCGCCTGGGTGGCTCAGTGGGTTAAGCCTCTGCCTTCAGCTCAGGTCATGATCTCAGGGTCCTGGGATGGAGCCCATCCGGCTCTCTGCTCAGCAGGGAGCCTGCTTCCTCCTCTCTCTCTGCCTGCCTCTCTGCCTACTTGTGATCTCTCTCTCTGTGTCAAATAAATAAATAAAGTCTTAAAAAAAAAAAACTCTCAGGAAAGTCTCTGAACTTAAAAGAATAATAAAAGGCAAAGAGATGGAAGTTAGGAATTAAATAAAAGAGATAGGGAGAGCCAAATTGGGAAATCTTATATAGAAGAGTCCATGTGCAATGAATCGGGGGAAAAAAAGAAATAAAGAAAAATATATTTTAAACTTCCAAGTATAAGATACTCAAATTTATATATGTACAAACACCTCACAAAGTACCTGGAAAATAAGCCATAGCCTTTTAACATTTCTTAAATTATAAAGGTGAAAAAAATTAGTGTACAATCACCCAGACTAAACTTTAAGACTGATATCTACAAATCCAATCCTTGAAGAAATGGGGGCAATTTCAAATCTCTTTTGACTTAAAAAGTGTTTTTCACATTATTTTTAATGAAGAAAGTATACATAAGAAACTAATTATATTTTCATTTGCTTAATTAACACTTCACATGCTTGTGGCCCAACTAGACCTTGTCTTCTCTAAGTGCCTGGACAAAACTCTTGCCAATATCTCTATAGAATTTTTTACTTTTTCTTATATGGATTCAGTGAAGTTGTTTATATATTCTTTTTTTTTAAGATTGTATTTATTTATTTGACAGACAGAGATCACAAGTAGGCAGTGAGGCAGACAGAGAGAGAGGGAGAAGCAGGTATCCCACAGAGCAGAGACCCGCGATGTGGGGCTCAATCTCAGGACCCTGAGATCATGACCTGAGCCGAAAACATAGGCTTAACCTGCTGAGCCACTCAGGCACCATGTTCTGTATGTGTCACAAATGTGGCACGACTTTATACTATTTTTGCTGTATGTTTTATACACAGAATTCTTTTTTAAATTCTTTTAAGTTGGGGTGCCTGGGGGGCACAGTCTGTTAAGTATGCCACTCTTGGTTTCAACTCAATTCCTGTTCTCAGGGTTGTGCAATCAGCCTCAGGTCCTGGCCGGTACTCAGTGCCTAACCTCTTGAAATTCTCTTTCCTTCTCCCTCTTCCCCTTCCGCTTGTGCACTCTTTCTCTCTAAAATAAATAAATAAATATTTTTAAAAAGAAGTTCCTTTAAGTTGAATTCAGCAGTTCTCTTCTTCATGATTTTTTGTTTTGTTTTGTTTTCTTATCCAGTTAAAACTTCCATTTCTTTTTTAAGGCTGTGAAACTATTTTTCTATATTGTCTTCTTAAAATTGTATAGATTGTTCTTTCGTATTTAGTTTTTCAATCCACCTGGAATTTATATCTGCTTATAGAATAAATAAATTCAATCTTCCTTTTATTTTATTTTATTTTTTGTCCATTTTATTTTATTTCTTTTCAGTGTTCCAGAATTCATTGTTTATGCACCACACCCAGTGCTCCATGCAATACGTGCCCTCCTTAATACCCACCACCAGGCTCACCCAACCACCCATCACCCTCCCCTCCAAAACCCTCAGTTTGTTTCTCAGAGTCCACAGTCTCTCATGGTTGGTCTGCCCCTCTGATTCCTCCTCTTTTTTTACATTGATATAACCATTCATTTCAGAACATCACAAAAAGTACTTTTTCCCTATTTGATCCACTTACATGACTCTGTGTGTGTGTGTGTGTGTGTGTGTCTGAGTGTGCGTGCACACGCCTAAGTATCTTTGATGTCTGTTTGATGCTTTGTTTATCTTTCCACCATGAGCACACTCTTTTTATCATAAATCTTGATACCTTATAGGGCAAGTCTCCCTATTGTGTTCTTTATTATTTTTTTTAAAGATTTTATTTATTTATTTAACAGGGAGAGAGAGATCACAAGGAGGCAGAGAGGCAGGCAGAGAGAGAGGGGGAAGCAGGCTTCTCGCTGAGCAGAGAGCCCTATGCGGTGCTGGATCCCAGGACCCTGAGATCATGACCTGAGCCAAAGGCAGAGGCTTAGCCCACTGAGCCACCCAGGCACCCCAGCCTATTGTGTTCTTCAAAATTATCTTATGTAACTCTAGGTTCTTTTCACTTTATATAAACTCTATATTAAAATATTTAATTTAAATACACACACATCAGGTTTTTTATTAGAATTGAATTGCATCTATAGATCAATTTTGGCAGAATTGTATTTTTTGATTACTGAATATGTCAAGCTATGAACTTAGTATATTCCTTATTTATTTCATTTTTTAAAAGAATTTTCAGGGCCCCTGGGTGGCTCAGCGGGCTAAAGACTTTCCCTTCGGCTCAGGTCATGATCCCGGGGTTCTGGGATTGAGCCCAGCATCCGGCTCTCTGCTCAGCGGGGAGCCTGCTTCCTCCTCTCTTTCTGCATGCTTCTCTGCCTACTTGTGATCTTTGTCTATCAAGTAAATAAATAAATAGTCTTTAAAAAAAAGAATTTTCAATCAGATTGTCTTTTATTTTTAAAAGAATTTTGTACAATTTTATACATTTTTGTCTGGCTTTTGTACAGTAAATTCCTAGATAGCTTGTATTTTCTTTTTATCATTTGAAATAGGGGTTAACTTTTTTCATTATTTTTTAACTTCATGTAAATTTGTATATAATGCCTTTTGATTTGTAATTATTAAATCTGTATTTAACAGTTTGACTAAACTCTGCTATAAATTCTAATAAATATCTGTATATTCTGTCACATTATTTTTATTCATAATGATATGATCTGCAAAATATTGACTGGTTTTTGGTTGTTGGTTTTTTTGTTTCTAGTCTGGATATGTTTTTTTTTTTTTTCTTTGCCTCTCTGCACTGAACACCAAAAATTGAAAAATGTTTTGATAACAGTAACATGTTTCTCCTTTATAATTTTAAAGGTAATACTTTCAACATTTCATCATAAAATATTTTATTTGCTGTGTTTTTATGTAGATAACCTTTATTAGATTAAAGGATAAAATACTAAAACATTTCTTCAAAGGAACATAGAAGTGAAAAACAAACAACGAATTATGAACAATCATATTTCTGCCAGAGGAGAAAAAAATAAAATCTATATAGTTATTCTTGTTACCCCTTTAAACAATAGATTATTGAAAATTATTCTTTTACTTATTACTTCTCTTTAACTGTTTTTTTCTGAATTGGAGTGGTGTATCTCTAGTGAGCATGTCTATTCAGTATAGATTACAGTGGCTTAAATAAATTTTCCAAAAAGGACTTAGCAAAACCTCAGATTGGGGCACCTGGGTGACTCAGCTGGTTAAGCCGCTGCCTTCAGCTCCTGTTGTGATTCCAGGGTCGTGGGATCAGACCCGCATCAGGATCCCTGCTCAACAGAGAGCCTGCTTCTCCCTCTCCCACTGCCTGCCACTCTGTCTACTTGTACTCTCTTGCTGTCAAATAAATAAATAAAATCTTAAAAAAAGAAAGAAAGAAAGAAAGAAAGAAAGAAAGAAAGAAAGAAAGAAACTCAAAATAATTTATTTATTTTCAAAGTCAGATCATTTAATCTCAAGCATTTCAAAATCTTACCTCTATATAGGGGCATCCTACCACTATAAGAGTTGCGATTGAGCAGAAAAACACCAGTCTAATGTTACTCACAAATTCTGACAGTCTAACATTACTCACAAATTCTGACCAGTCTAATGTTACTCACAAATTCTGACATCCTCCTTTGGAAAGCAATATTCCATACACCTACTAACTAAAAGTACTGTTAAGACATCATTTTATGTTTAAGTATTTTCAAGATATTGGATGAAGCTTAGAACCTAAGATATGTAAAGCATGTACGAAATCTATTGGAATGGAAAACAAAAAGGATACTTCAAATTAAAACTTTTGAATCTTAAGAAGGATGATTTAAATATAGGTGGTCTCTAAAGAAAAGACATTAAGAGAAGTAGAGATTCTCTTTGCCTAACGAAAAAAATATATTTGAATGTGTTACTACTAATCAGGTAAGTGGTGACTATTAAGATTTAAGAATCTACTTTTATTAAGATGATTCTTTAGATAACAGCAAGAAGCACTTCTGTTATTTCCCGTTGTTATTTTCTGTTTCAAATATTCATAAAACAGAAGTCCAATAAGCTGGTTATATGCAAACAAATAAAAATTAGCTTTATTTTGTAAAGAAAAAAAATTTGCTTCCAGCCACTTGATTTCTTAAATTCAGCTCCTATGATACTCCTTTGTTCTGGATTACTTTTCCATGAATATCATTAATAATGCCCATTGATTGTTTACAAAAATCCCATCTCAGTTTTCAACTCGAGATAGAGTGAGTTTCTATTTCTTGTAAGTAAAGCAAAGTGCTAATGGCAGAACATCACCTACAATATTTAAATCATTTGCCATATAAATATTACTTTAAAAATGCCATAGAAATAGTAGGCTTATTTAGATTAAAAATATATAGATGAGGGGGGGTGAACAATGAGAGACTATGGACTCTGAAAAACAATCTGAAGGGTTTGAAGAGGTGGGGGGGGTGGGAGGTTGGGGAACCAGGTGGTGGGTATTAGAGAGGGCACGGACTGCATGGAGCACTGGGTGTGGTACAAAAACAATGAATACTGTTATGCTGAAAATAAATAAATAAATAATTAATTAATTTTAAAGAAATTAAAAAAGTATACAGATGATGCGTTTTCAGTGATCAAGCAAGTAAATAATGACATAGTATCTAGTGAAATATGATGTTAAGATAAATAGCCATATCTCAAATGTGCAATTTTGAACATGTAAATAGTAGTATCTATTAGAAGGTAATATGTATATAGAATGTGATAGAAAACCATTGAGTTCGTTTATCCCACCTGGGTATATTAATCCTTCTGAAAAAGCCTTTTTAAAATTCCTATGTCTTAATTATCTTCCTGCAACTCTCTACCACCTTTGATTATTGATCTGAAGTCTTGAATTATAATTATTATAACCAGGGTCCTTATCAATGTCTGGGTTTGGTTAGACTCCTCTCCATATTATATTGAAAATCTCTTAAGTTATCAAAATCTCAGCAAATTTCCAAGGTTTCACTCCATGTCCTTTTATGAAGCTCAAACAGCCAATATTGACATCTTTTTTTTTTTTCTCAAGAGTTCTTGACATGATCTTCTTCAGTAGCATCCTGTATCAGTTGTCTCTTGATTATTGTCAATTATTTGGTGACCCTCACTCTGCTCAAATAAGTTAATAATAAAGTTTTTAATATAGTACATGACTTATAGTGAGCATCCAATAACCCTTAGTTATTATTAGTAAACATAGCAGAGTTTTCTTCCCTTTTAATGAAGATCAGTGTCCTTTAAGCTCAGAGACTTCACCTATTTGGACTTTCAAGTCACAAATAAATGCATGATTACCATCTTACTTCTTCACTGGAAAGCCTATTCCACTGTTATGCATTCCTACTCATTAATAAGGAATAAATCAAGGACAACAATCTCATTTATTGAGTTAAATTTAACTCCCCTGAGTTTCTGTACATTGGTTCTAATTATAGCCCATAGAATTGTGTATTAGACTAAGTAATCCCTTTTTCACGTAATACATCTTCCTTTATTTAAAGACAGCCCATGATGCCTCTGAATCTTCTCCAATCTAAACACTGACAGTACATATATATTCTCTCATTGCTTGTGAGAGATAAAATTGACAGGACAAAAATTTGTCAGATTGTCTGCTTTCAAAAAAAAAATGAACCTCCTGCGGATATCTGAAGAGTGGATTTCCTCAATCAGTGTCAAATCTTGTCTATTAAGGAAGTATCGTGTGTGTTCTTTTCTGCTTGTCTATTATTTTGTAGCTTATTCTCACATCTGTATTGCTTTCATCATCACCCAAATTTCTCCATTTGCCTCTATCATCTGGATTTTTAAACAATATTCAGTCTTGCTTATGTTCTTCTTTTTATTATTTTCTCCTGAAACTACTAGTCTCCTTTCCAGAACAGCCTTTCTCTAAAAATTTTAGTCATATAGATAATTTTCTAAAATTTCCTGTGTTTTGAATTTAATCCTACTGACTTCTGTCCTCTCTCTTTTCCAAATTTCAATGTAAAACTCTTTCAATTGAATGGCATATTTCTTTTCAAATACCTTCTATTTCAAAGTGTATTTTGATTCAGGGTTATTATGGGAATTCTGGTAATTCATAGGTCAGACTTTGCTTTCTGAAGCATAGTATGTGAATTCAACTAAAGCATAATGGAGCAACAAAAGTTTCTAAGGTGATGGTATTTCACTTTACCCACCTCAGCATTATAAATGACTTCCACTGAACAAGTAATATTTGTAAACTCAGCTGCAATAGTTAAAAGAAATGATAAGTATGGTACTAGTCATTTGAGTCAAGCAGGTGTGCCTCATTTCAAAACAACCAGATACAAGCAACCTTGAAGCTGCACATAGGTTGATTTTCTTTTTAAATTTAGAACTGAATTATTTGTTTGGAATCTGATATGAATTTCTCCCAAAGGAATCATTCTGGTATGTGGCAGCTTGTTTCCTGCAAATCAGCTCACAATTTGCATTTAACCTATTTTATAAATGTTACACTGTAACATTTCAAAGAGCAATATAATAAACCTTTTTCCCAAAAAAGTAGTCCAGTCACATATTTAGTGAATAAATTAAACCAAAGGACATAATCATTATTTTATTTATCTTAAAGGCTAATATTGAAGAAAAAGATTAATAGGTGGTCCATTTTGCTGGTGACTTTGTACAGTATAAAAAATTTTAAGGCACAGAGTCTATCCTTGAGGTATGCTTTTGAACATGGAAATAATGGAGTCAAGCAGAGGAGCTTAGCAATAAGGACTATGGACCCATTTATACAGGTGTAGCACAGCCCATCCTCAACTGTTGAGGCAGTGTAAGAACCCAGGTTTGGAAGTCTGTAGTTTGAGAATGGTGGGGAAATAGAAGTAATGAGATCCAAGGAATCTATATGGAAGTGAGAGAATTAGAAGGAAAGAGAGGAAAAGCCCACCAAGTCTACTCATTCATGGACGACACACAGCTTAGGGAAGGATTCCCCAGAGCCAGGAATCAGTGTCAAAGCAATGACTGAGAACATGAGTAATAGGGATGTATAGAGGGAGGAGTCAAGTGGGAGCTACAAACTCCAAGCTGCTATGCCACCTTCTAGAGGATGGACTAAACCACCGCTATTACCAAATATGGTGACTTCCCTCACTAATAAGATCCCAGCCACAGACTATAACATGGGACATAAGAACACATTTTTATAAAATATAGAGGCAGTGTGGTATGAGAGAGAGAGAGAGAAAGAGAGAGAGAGAAAGGAAGATGGTCCAAGGTCTAGAGCTAACTTTCAGAAGCTTTGTGACAATGGGTGTATTTCCCACTCCTGCTCCTTCCAAAATTGTACCTAATTATACTCACTTGTATAACTTACGGAGTTATGGGATTCACAGCTGACAACAGAAGTGAAAATGATTCTTGTAAATTGTAAACTGGTATAAAAAGATAAAGTCATATATTGAAGGACTAAGTTCATATTTCTGATGACCTCATTTGGTATTTTTAATTTTTAAAATTTTTTTGTTTTTTAAAAAATTTATTTATTTATTTGACAGACAGAGAGAGAGAGAGATCACAAGTAGGCAGAGAGGCAGGCAGAGAGAGAGAGGAAGAAGCAGGCTCCCTGCTGAGCAAAGAGCCTGATACAGGGCTCAATCCCAAGACCCTGGGATCATGACCGGACCAGAGGGCAGAGGCTTTAACCCACTGACCCACCCAGGCACCCCTCATTTGGTATTTTTTAAACAGTGAGTTTCTTTGTTCACTTAAAATGCAAACTAATGAATTAAGACAATAATTATTTACATATACACTTTAGGCATACATTTATTCCATAAGGCAGGAGTTATGACTGCAATTACATAAAAGAATGACACTCGTGAGTTTAAAAAAATGTGCACTACTAATCTAAAGTACTCCTAGTTTAAACTTCACTGTTTTAGATACTAAATGTCAGCCAGGAATATTAGATTGCTCTTTCCAGCTCCCCAGTGATTAGGCTCCACTTAATACCCTACTTACAGAATGATACCCGAAGTTTGGACTCAGCTTCTGAACTCTTACTGACCAAAGCAGGAAGCAGCCCTAGTATATGAGTATAATCATTTAGGGGGCTTGGCATTCCATTGCCTCCATCTTCAGCCTACAGGTGGGTTTGCGGGGCACAGTGCTCCCAGAGGCCTGACTCTTGGCTCTTAGTTCTCAGGAGCTCTTCTCTCCAATTTGCGGAGTCTTTCTCTCAATCCCTGTTGCAAATGAGGTCTTCATCACCAGCATCCACATACAGTACAGAGCCCTCAGTAACCGCCAGCTTGTTCCATTCTCTATCCCACGCTCTGGTGAGGACTAAAACCCTGCCTGGCTGCCAGACACCCTCTCCAGAGACTAAGATTTTTACCTTGAAACCTAAGCTTTGGTCTTGTTATCCTTGGACACATTTCAGGGGTGTGTGTACTTGGAAGGCAGTAACTGATAACACAACCTACATTTCTGATGCTGTGTGAAATCCTTGCTTTTCCATCAGACTGACATTGTTAGTATTCTCTTCTATACTGACCAAACTTAAAAAAAAATTAGACTCCATTCATGTGTTCACTTGCTTGAAATTCCACTGTCAGCATCTGTTTCAGTTCCCTCAATCTATTGGCAGATCTAACACCAACCCCTCCAACCCACCCTCCTAGACTTTTCAGACAAGTATCCCTGCTTCTATAAGTCATTAGATATAATACCTAATTCCAGTCCAAAGCAGAAGATACATACACATACATGTATATGTATATATATATATTTGTATACACATGTACATGTAGATACATAGATTTATATATACATATATACATATATAAACACATTTTTATATTTGCACATAGTCTTTTCTTTCCTTACACAGTAGGACTCAAAGGATATATATTGTGCTGTAATTACTGTTTGAAGAAAAAAACCCAGGATTTAAAAATAAGTATTTTAAGGGCACCTGGGTGGCTCAGTGGGTTAAGAGTCTGCCTTCGGCTCAGGTCATGATCTCAGGGTCCTGGGATCGAGCCCCACATTGGTCTCTCTGCCCAGCAGGGAGCCTGCTTGCCCCCCCGCCCCGCTTCCTGCCTCTCTGCCTACTTGTGATCTCTCTATCAAATAAATAAATAAAATCTTTTAAAAAAATAAGTATTTTAAAAATCTGCTGACCTTTAGAAGAATTATTCCTGGAAAGAGCTCAAGTTCAAGTCCACACGAGGCATGACAATAATGAATGGTATCTGTTTGTCATTTTTATAATAACTAGAATTGATTGAATGTGCCCTTGCAAGACAACAATAGTGATGGCACATTTTCACAAAGGGCAAATACAGGTAAAATTGTGAGTTCAAAACTGGTGAAGTTTAGCTCTTCATTTTGATATTAGATACACATACACATTTAGAAATGCCATAACTTCTCCTTTAAAAGTATTTTAAAAGCAAATGTTAACTCCTGTGCTGACAAACACAATGTCATAAGAATAAAAGCTTTTTGAATCTTTTACATAGACTGGGTTATCTTTTACATAGAATCCAAGATTTCTGTTAAGTCCCTGAAGTTAGTCTGCATTGTTTCAACAAGGAATAGGTGCCATATATTTAAGCAGGAAGTGCAGCAGTAAAAACAAGCAGAGAAATTGCTGGAGAGCACGAGAACAATCATGTCCCTCCTCGGCAACAGCAGTGATTTCGTAAATGATTCGATCAGTCTGGAGACCTCGAACGATGCAGCCAACACCCGTTTTCTGGAAGACGGAATGTGAAGTACCTCGCAGGAAGGCAGTAGACGACAGCAGGGCCTGTGTTGAACCAGAGAACACAATGCCCCAACCAAAAACAGCTTACACACATATATATTTGATTATTGCTACATTCACATTTGCAAACAGGAACACAGAGACACACACCAATTTCCTTACCAAGCAAAATATACCTGTGAGTCAGATTCAGTAAGTTTGTAGTCAAAGTAAGCAGCAAACCCAGCCAAATCAAGTGGGAAAAAAACAGTAGTATATATTGGAAAGGCACAGATCCCCTTTAAAAATCGGCGCATTAACATGTAGCAATAATTAACATGTAGCAATAAGATCATGGTGCAATAATTAACACGTAGAATAATAAAAATTAACATGTAGCAATAAGATCTGTCAGATTGGGATGTGAACATGATGATGAAAAATGCAGTCATTTTCCTCGTGGAAACAAAAAAGAGTCAAGGAAAATAGAGGGGGAAAAAATCAAAACTAAAATCAATAAAATAAGTGAATATTTATGTTTACAGGAGTCTTTGTGACTTGATCCAGAAGCAGATATGTTATAGACATATAGACTCGTTAGGAATAATTTTTTAATGTATCAAACAATATTATAAAATTATACAGCTGTTATATGTCATTTCTTGAGGTTACTGTAAGAACAATTTCATTATGAAACAAATGTGCGTATGTGTACGTGTGCATGTTTGCACACGTGCGCGCACGCACACACACACACACACCCTTATGTATATGTTCAACAATTCTAAGGGAAGATTTATCCAAAAGGTATAAAACTAACCATTATATTGCCCCCCAAATAAGAATTAACGAGTTATTGAGGCGCCTGGGTGATTCAGTCGGTTAAGCATCTGCCTTGGCCTCGGGTCCTGATCCAGCGGTCCTGGCATCGAGTCCCACCTAGGGCTTTCTGCTCAGCGGGGAGCCTGCTTTTCCCTCTCCCTCTGGACCATACCCCTGCTTGGGATCTCTCACTCAGTCTTTCTCTTTCAAATAAATAAATAAAATCTTTTTTAAAAAAAGAATGTGAGTTATCTGCTGGCTTATAGAATTAAATAGATGATAAAAATCTTTGTAAAATTGGAACTGGTACTTTAATTCTTTGAAATGTTCCATCTTAAAAACTCTATAAGAGCTACTTTTTCTGAGGAAATTATAAGCGAAGTCATTGCTATAAAGTTCAATAAACTGAATGTTTGTCACTATTTTAGTATCCTATTTTACAGATGAAAAAAGTGAACATTTGAAAGAATAAGAAGCATTTCAAAAAAACCACACTGCGAGTGGGGGATGTGGTTAGAATTTCAAATGTGATTTTCCTCATCCCAAGTGTATGCTTTTTAACTATTCTGTCTACCTTATAATATTTTGCTTGATATCCATTAAAGTAACAGATGTTTCTAGTACATTTGTTTTTTTCTCTATCCTAGGTTTACTTAAATTAGTGGCCTAATATTAGCTCAGACAGTAGGAATCTTTTTGGTTGTTATATGTATTGTTTTCTAGATCTAATTAATCGGATTTGATTTGACTCAGTGTCTTCATATTGATAATTATTTAAGCTTCATAGAGTCCGTGTATTTCTGAAATAACTAAACAAAACAACTTCAGAAACCTGAAACCAGTGTTTCAGTGATAGGATTACTTGCAGGCTATTAAGGAATGGAAAGATTGCTTTCTCTAGGGACAGGCACATCAGATTAAATTCCTTACCGCATTTGTGTGTAAGCAACATTCAAACCTTAAGACAAATTTATTTCTACCAATTTTATAGTCAGTTCAGAATGTTGGATCCAGTTACCCTTCTCTGATTACTTTTAATCTTTAGAATTTATATTTGGGGCAAGATTTTAAAAATTACTTTGCTTTTGCTGGTGCCCTGACCATAATCACCCAAGTATCTGTTCCTTTTTATAAGAGGGCTGCTGATTTCAGGTGGTTAAAAGAAAAGATGGGTCCTTCAACATTACTGGTAAGTATTTTCTGCTGCTTCCTAAAAACTTCTAAATTACATCTCAAGAGCTTTTTGAGATAGGTTTTTACATCCATGAAAGTAAAATCAGCCTTATTGGGCAAATGTGACCTTCTCCCTCAAATTCCTTGGGAAGAACTAACTGTCTGTGAAGGGGGAAAAATTTATATTCAGGTTAGCAATGTTTCAATGTCTCAAAGCTCCCTAGGAGTTTATGAATTTTGAATATAAGCAAAATCATCTAATTATATGAGAATGAATTTGCAAATAAATCGGTGTGTTGTATTGCACTTTTGAGTAAACAAACATCATTGATTTATGCTAATTTTTCTAGTTTTTTCTATTTATTTAATCAAGAGATGAGTATCAGTACTCCAGCATCCCACCCCTCAAAAAACATGTTCACAATGGACACCATGATCTTGATTGCAATAGATTAAGCTAAATTTTCTCATTTTTTTACATTTCTGCTAATCATTTCACAGCTTTAAAAATTATTTCACAAATCTGTCTTGCAAGACTTTCTGAATGAAGGGTTAGAAATTTAAAGGTGGGGGGGAATCCTTCAAAGCTTCGTGGCGACTCTTCCCTGGAGAATAACTTCAGGCTCAATCTCCAGAGTACTAACAGATGTAAACACTTTATATTTTCCACAAGTAATTGCCACATATTTTTAGAATGAATATTAAAAAAAATAATTACAACCTAATCAAATTACATCTTTCTCTCCTGGGTCAATCTAATTTAAATAGAATCAAGGTACGAAATAAATGGGTTCAATTCTCACATTAAAACCCACCTTACAGTGTCTGCTCAAGTGTGGAATTTCCTGGTTAGTCAAGGAGCTCTAAGATCAGCATTCCCCCAGACAAAAGAACAGGATAGAGAGGGGATATCTTCTCCCTGTTCACTATGTCCATTCTATCATCCTGCAGTGGAAAGCTACATGGACTTTGAGATTTGAGTTTGATATGTGTGTTAACATATGATTAAGTACATTTAAATTCTAGCTTTACTTTGCCTTTCAAATGAATAAAATTCTCTATATAATAACTATATTCTGTAGAGACAAGAATACTTACAAATAAAATATGTTATCAAATGGTATATATTATATATGTAAATGCATTTCTCTTTTTAAAACATTCAGTATTTTTTTCTAAACTATTTTGTGTTGGTATACTTAATTACATTGTGCATTCAACATAGTTAAATGTTTTATCTTACTCATTTGAAGATAATTTTTCCTAATATATATCATATGGATGACAATGGGTCTTTATTTAATTTTTATTATATTTTTTATATTTTTATATATATTTTATATATATTTTATATTTTATTATATTTTTATTTAAAATATAAAGAATAAATAAACTTACATTAAAAAGTAAGTAAAACAGAATGAAATCTTTCGACAAATACCATTTACGTCAACAGGTTAAGAATTTATACCCTAAAAATATAACAAAGTTAATGTTTACTACTTATTTCAATAAACATCCATGTGTAAATTATGAGATACTGTGTATTGATTCCTGATACTCAAAATATTGATTTATAAGCCATTCAGAGAAAAGAAGGATTCACTTATTATTTATTTCTCAGTGATACTGTCAGAGTAGCATTTTAGACATTTCAGAAATAGTTTTCCACTCGAGTGGTAATGGCAGTGGATGAAATTCTTGAATATATTTCCTGCTTTCTAGTACTATGTGCTGTATTTACCTGTGGATGCATAGAAATGTAACCACACAACAGTTTCTATTCACCAATCATTTCTGTTACTTGTAATGCAGTAATACATTTCAATTTGAAGGAAGGTAAAGAATTGGGGTCAATATTTCATGTGCCTGTGTTATTCAGCAATTCCTATGAAAAGAAGTGGCATGAATAAAAAAGTAATTTGAGAAGCTAGTGAGTAAAATAGCAAAGGGAAGAAGGAAAGGATGCAAGAAATGGATTGGAAAAGACTCATAGTGAAAGAGCCAAGTTAAGGTTGCACTTGAGCAGGAACAGAGGTTCGCTTAGTCCTGATTAAGTGTCCTTAATTTCTGGAATTAACCCTACATCTGAGTACTTATTAAGGTAGACTATAAATAGATACTCATACATATATTCATACATTTAAAATTTTTTTGAACTCCTACTATGTATAAGCCATTGTCCTAAGCACTGGAGAGATATTAGATAAAATCAATGAGTAATTAAAATAGATGAACAATAAAAACCTTCAAGATGTGAAAAGGAAATGAGTGATAACTTTTCCGACGATGTATACTTGAAATAGACAAAAATTTTAAAGCAATATGTAGACTTAAGGAGTGATTTAGGTATAATTTTTTAAATGAAATAATTTCTAGTTGTTCTTTCAATGAAGGTATACCTACCAGAATAAAAACTTCCATCTTGATTACTCATTTGTACTGGACCCTACAGAAAGTGACAATCTCTCACCTGCTGTTCTCCAGAGGACATTGTTTCTTTTGTACCTTAAACAGAAGATTGCTTCCTCATTGCTAAATCTCAGAAGAAAAAGAAACTGGTCCCTCTAAGGTCACGGTTTAATAATAGTCCAAAAGAAAAAATATTCGCTTAAAAAATTGTTGCTCTTTGAAAAGAGTTTTTCAACATTACAAAGTTTCTTAAATAAAAATCTTTAAATACTAGCTAAAAGTCTAAGAATGGCCAATTGCTATAAATTTGAAAGGTCCAAAGAAATTATTATAGGTCATTTTTTATCCCAATGATAAAATCAACTATATTTTATTATTGAAAAACATTCTTTAAAAACATTTAAGCTTAATGTTCAACGAACAAAGATAAATAGAATAAGTAATGTTTTCTTGATGTTGTTATTAACTTAAATAATATTTTTTAAAAGTGTAGTAATCTCATTTAACTTCATTAGTGACTGGTTCATGCCCATATATGGTAAGGTATATAAACTTCTAAACTATGTTTGAATTTTACAAGTTCATATTTTCTGAAGTTAATCACAAAGAGACAATGCTTTTCCAGAGTAAAATTGTAACTCAGAGATAAAGTCAGTGGTCTTCTAGGAAATATCTAACAACTTGGGGAGGAGGTGCTGATTTCTAATTTTTACTCACTTGCGTGGTGTTAAAAATCCCATCATAGCTAACTTCAAGCCACCAATTTGGTGCCACTGGGAATGGAGTTGGGAAGAGATGCCCACACTCTACTCCATGAGCCGTGAGAAGGTGGCTGCTGCAAATCGCTGGATCATTTGATCAGATAGAAGTTACTATCAATTGTCCAAGACCATTTAAGCTACTAGGAAGAAAGAACTAATGTTGCCAATTAAGTTATGGCAAAATGTTTTCTTATTAATTGATTTTTTTCACTTATTAGAAAAGCTCTTTCAAAGATTTTCTGGCTCCAGAAGGGCTCCCTATCCTAACTTGAGAAACTGAAAGAGACAGAAAGATATACAGAGAAAGAGAGTTCTAGATGGATGTGCTGTGACAGCCAATAGATACCAGAACTGTGTAGCGGCCCAGAGAAATCTACGAGGCCGTTCAGTGTTCTTGGTGTAAAAGTAAGTCCACGGATGTTAATGCTTGCGTGTGACAGAAGGGAGTTGGCACAAAGGGACTGCGGGGTTTGTGGTGGACAGGGTAATTGCCAAGGTCTTACCCTAACAGCAGCTGGACTTCTCCTTTAACTGAATCAAAGTCAGAAATGGTAGGCATCATATGCAAACCAACTGTAAGACACCACATCATGATTTCAAGAGTGTTGAAATATGAAGAAACACAGCCCACTGGGGGTCATCAATAAGATATGGCATATTAAATATAGCAATAATGAGAGCTAAAAATGATAGGAAGCATAATATGTAGAAGACTCCTTTTAAAGAAGTCTTACGGGGCGCCTGGGTGGCTCAGTGGGTTAAGCCTCTGCCTTTGGCTCAGGTCATGATCTCAGGAGCTGGAGATTGAGTGCCGCATCCCGCTTGCTGCTCAGCAGGGAGCCTGCTGCCCCCTCTCTCTGCCTGCCTCTCTGCCTACTTGTGATCTCTCTCTCTCTGTCAAATAAATAAATCAAATCTTTAAGAAAGAAAGAAAGAAAGAAAGAAAGAAAGAAAGAAAGAAAGAAAGAAGCCTTGCAACTTCTTACGCATTAAAAGTATCCATCAGAGACTGCTAGTTTCTGGTCCAGCTTGTAAGGAAATGGGAAGTAGTCACTCCCATCTTTACAAGAAAAAAGGCTGAACTAAAAATCAACGACTTTCATCAGATTTGTCAAAGAATTAAGTTCACGAGGCAGCAAGCTGCTGCTCCCCTCACCCCCACCCCAGCCAAAACTGGACAAAGAAGTGATACAGAGATTCACAAATTACCAGGGCGAAAACCTCCACTGGAATCAATACCAGGGCAGGAAGACAAACTGTAACTGCTGAATTGCTGGAGGCTCAGGATGAACAAGTCTAAAATTTAAAAACTCAAGGGAGTCTTAGCCTTACCGAAGCTCCCGTATATTTGTGAGTTTTACCTCCAGGTGCCTTGACCAGGAAGAAATCAGAATGAAAGGACCAAAGAGATGGTAGAAATCCAAAAGAAGGGGAAGAAGGGATGGTGGGAAGGAGGAAGGAACTAATGGAAGAGAAAATGAAAAGAAAGCATACACATCTGCCTCTGATTCTGAAAATAATTCTAAAATTTTGAATCAAAGCTCTCCAGGGCAACAGCAGCACAAGGGAAACGAGAGCGCTGCCTTTTAAGGTGACAGCATTCAAGCCACCAACATGTGTTTGTTAGATAAGTTATCACATGGCCAGCAACAAAATTTGCCTTTGGGGAGGATATTCCTCCTTTATGTTCAAAGGAAATGATAATGAAAAGGGAAAACTAGAGCACATTTCTTTCCTTTCTACTGTTACCCACATTGATGTGCTTCAGATTGCAAAACAAAAAGTGATCATTAGGTAAAGAGCAAGATTTTTGTCTTCGTTTCTGCAGCTTTGAGAGTTAAGAGAAATCAGCTTCTAGGGGAATGAAACTACAAAAGAGAAACAGATACACCCGTTCTGACTCTATAAAATCAGAGAACCCTGGAAAGCAATTTAATCTGAACAACATTTAGAATCTTGATTAAAGTCATCGTTTACTGCCCAGCACAGACACCATCCTATCAATGAGTCCAGGTTCACCACCGGCCACATCAGAACAACATTGCCTTCAGGGAACTTTTAAGAGACCCGTTCAGTTACATCCTAAAAGTGTTTCAATATCCAGACTTCGAAATGATGATGATGAATATATGAAAAAGAAAAAAGGTGCAAAGCACACTGATGAAAGAGTTCAAAATATTGCTGTTAGCTCCAAACCAATGAGCAGAAACAAACTGCAGTGCTCCAAGGAACTGTTAAACTAGAAGCTAAAAGAAGGAAGAAGTTTTTTGGAGAGAAAAAAAAAATAACTTTTCTAGAAAAAAAATCAGTTTTATTTTTCTGTTTATAGCTTTTATGCTATTGTTTGACTTTCCAAAATGCACAAAAATGTTGTAGGGTTTTTTGTTTGTTTGTTTGTTTGTTTGTTTTTTGTACTCTTCTAACATTTCTCCCTCTTTAAAATGTCATGTGCCCCCAGGAAAAAAATACACATGTATGTGAATGTTCAGTATGCATTCCTACACTGTGTTCCTTTGTTATCAGATGGAATTTTAAACCACAAAATAGAGAGATAAATATGTCTCACTGAGCGATAAAAGGGAGGTTCAAGAGGGCAGCATAAGAAGATCCTGAAGCATCTCCTCCCACACATGCATCAAATCTACAGCTATATACATATAAGTTCCCTCTGAGAAAAACCTGAAGATTAGCGGAACAGCTCCTGCAGAGCAAAGGATAAAAGCACCACATTAAGAAGGTTAGGAAAACCAGAGACACAGTTTTGCCAAAAACTTCATTCCTGTCATAGTGACCCACAATCAAGATGGGTATCACAAATATAGAGCCTATCCCTGAGGACCGAGGCATTTACGTCCACAACCCTTGGAACCCACAGTGGAGGGATGATCCCTTAAAACACCAAGCTTTGAAAACCAGTGGGACTTAAATCCTGGAGACCCAACGGTCTGTGGGGAATGTAAAGTCCACTCTTGACAGGCTCATACAAAGATTCACTCACCCTGGGAGCCAGTGCAAAAGCAACAGTTTGAAAAACACCTGGACCATACATGAAGATTTATTAGCTAACCTCAAAGCATCTGCCAGGGGTGCAGAGATTGGTTGGGTTCCTCTGGGGACAAAGGCACTGGTTAGCACCTTTTTTGTCTTTTCACTGCACCTTGCTAACATCAGTAGGCTTGCTGAAGCCAGGCGATTTATCCAATCCACACAGAGGACACCTTTTGACCACCTGAATCTGGTGGCTGGGTCGGGGAGGAGGGGTGGTTGGGTGGGAGAAGGTTATGTTTCTAGGCACCATAGGACTGAAACAATCAGAAAAACAGTTCTTGGCAAGCTACCCCCCCCCCCCCCCCCCCCCGGGGCACAACACAGACAACCAACTGAAACACATTCCCAGTCTTCCTGTGGAAAAGGTCTATTTACCTTTCCTGGAGCTTCAGACTGAGGGGAAAGAATCAGATTTACCACACATCTAGGGGCTACTAAGGTGGTCTTAGGCCTGCGGATGCCATGGCTGCACTCTCCCTTGCCCTCTATGGATTTCATGTGTGACTCTCAGAACAGAGCTTATACACTTGCTTGGAGCCCCAATTTGTGCACTGTCACCAAGGAGATACATCCAGATCACCTGGTCTGAAGGCCAGCAGAGGTTACGATGTAGTCTTATGGAACTATACATATTTGCGTACTTTCAAAGCTGCTGCCTGAGAGACTGGATTCCAATAAGCCTACACCTAGGTGGGGACTGAGATCTCTTCCTTTGGAACACTGACAGGGCTTGGCATTCCTTCAGCAACTGGGAACTATCAAGAATAAATCACACAGCTCAGACAATCACAAAGATTTGAGAGATAACCAAGAGCTACAGCAAGGATGAATGAGAAGTTTCATTGCCTACACAAAGCCATTCCTTCAAGACTGAGGAAAGGTAGTTGTTTTGCCTAATACATAAAAAAAGAGAGTCAAGCAAAATAAGGAAACAAAGGACTATGTTCCAAATGAAAGAACAAGGTGAAACCCCAAGAAAAAGCCTCAATGAAATGGAGATAAGTAATTTATCTGATAAAGAGCTCAAAGTAATGGTCATGAAGATGCTCACCAATCTCAGAAGAATGACTGAACACAGAACTTCAAGAAAAAGAAGAAAAATCCAGTAAAGTATCAAACAAGTCACAGGTAACTGAACTGAAAAATACAATAGAGGACTTCAACAGGAGGCTAGATGAAGCAGAAGAATAGAACAGTGACCTGGAAGACAGAGCAATGAGGTTCATCCAAACAGAGCAGCTTTAAATAATACATTAACTCATAAGCACTTAATAGATACATATAGAACATTGCATCCAAAAACAATAGAATACACATTCTTCTCAAGTGCACATGGAACATTCTCCAGGACAGATTATAGTGCTGAACAAAATTCAAGAAGACACACATAAATGAAAAGATATCCCATGGTCATGAAATGGATGAAGGAATATTATTAAAATGTCCATATTACCCAAGCAACCGACAGATTCAATGCGATCCCTATCACAATTTCAATGATATTTCTTACAGAATTAGAACAAATACTTCTAAAATCTGTATGGAAACACAAAAGATACCAAATAACCAAAGTAATCGAGAAAGAAGAATAAAACAGGAGGTTTCATGTTCCTTAAATTCATACTTTATTACAAAGCTATAGTAAACAAAACAGTGTGGTATTGGCATAAAATCAGACACACAGATCAACAGAACAGAAGAAAAACCACAGAAATAAACCCATGCTTACACTGGGCCAAGAATACACAATAAAGAAAGGATGGTCTCATCAATAAATGTTGTTGGGAAAACTGGAAAGACACATGCAAAAGAATGAAACTCAACCACTAGCTTATATGACACACAAGAAATTGACTCAAATTGACTGGATTTGAATGTAAGACCTGAAAGCATAAAACTCTTTGGAGAAAACATAAGCAGTAAGCTCCTTAACATCAGTCTGGGTGATAATTTTTGGATTTGACACCAAAAATGATGGCAAAAAAAGAAAAAAGAAAAACAAATGAGACTACATCAAATCAAGAAGCTTCTGCACAGCAAAGAAAATAATCAACAAAATGGGAAGGCAACCTACTGAATGGGAGAAAAAATTTCAAACCATTTATCTGATAAAAGGTGAATATCCAAAAATATAAAGAACTTCAAACAACTTAACAGTGAAAAACACACAATCTAATTTAGAAATGGACAGAAGACTCGAATAGACATTTTTCCAAGGATGATATATAGATGGTCAATAGGTACATGAAAAGATGCTCAACTTCTGTAATCATGGTGGATATGCAAATTACAGCCACAATGAAATATCACCTTACAGATGTTAGAATAGCTAGTATCAAAGAAGTAAGAAATAACAAGTGTTCATGAGGATTTGTAGAAAAGAGATCCTTCATACACTGTTGGGAATGTAAACTGGCACAGCCACTATGGAAATCAGTATGGTGGTTCCTCAAAAAATTAAAATGGAACTACCATATGAACCATCTATTATACTTCAGAATATTTTTCCCAAAAAATGAATACATGAATTTGCAAAGATATATGCACCCCTATGTTTATAGCAGCATTACTTACAGTAGCCAAGATATGGAAACAACCTAAGTGTGCATTGACAGATGAATGGATAAAGGAGATGTGATTATTCTCTCTCTCTCTCTCTCTCTCTCTCACACACACACACACACACACACACCAGAATACTACTCAGTCATAAAAATGAATGAAATCTTGCCTCTTGTGACAACATGAATGGAACTTGAGGACATTATGTTAAGTGAAATAAGTGATACAATGAAAGAAATATATAATTTCACTTTTATATGGAATATAAAAAACAAAATAATCAAAACAAGTTTCAAGAAGATTGGTAGTTACCAGAAGGAAAGGAAATTGGGGTTAGCAATATGGCAGAAGGGAGTCAATTGTAGAGCGATGAGTGGGAACTAGATATTTTGTGGTGATCACTTTGCAGTATATATGAAGATCAAATCATTATGAGATGCCCTTGAAAGTAATATAATGTTGTGTACCAATCTTACCTCAATTAATATATGTATTCATAAATATATATATAAATATATATGTATGCTTAATTAGCATTTTGATATGCAATTGCTTCCAAGTATATCATAAAAATAATCGCTTTAAGTAAGCAGATGGAGTAGGTTAAAGTAACAATTTAAATTAAAGGCTAAAACCTAAAAAGCAAGAAAAGAAGAAGGGAGCTTTCTGTGTTAAGAAGCAGATATTATAACATAAGACACAATAGATTATTGAAATCAGGTTAAATACATAATATATAGTCTAAATTAGACTTTACTGAGCACAGCTTTCTAAAACCACATTTCTGAAAAATGCTTAAACATTTATTAACTAAATATGCTTTTTTCCAAGGTCTATATTAAATAGAACAGTAGCCAAGGTATGAAAGTAGATGGTTATACCTAGCTCATTACAAAACATGGTCCCAGTGCCAGCTACAGGCATTGTATTGTGCTGAAATAGCATTCATCACTGCCACATCTACACACAGGAAAAGAACAAATAGTTTCCCCAGGTTGATGGGATTTTGATCCCTTATGCACTCCTACCATGCTTCACCCTCACTGAACTACACGCTTAACTTTTCCTTTCTATGATACACAACAGAAGAGAACAAAGCAACCTTCTTCTCCTAATTTTATTTTCTATTTTTTGGCAACTCATATTTAGAAACATTCTTAATTCTTCAGAAATTCCGAAGAAAAATCTTAAATTCTAAACTACACACACACACACACACACACACACACGTATACACACATATATACATATATATGTTAATGTATACACTTACATAACAACCCATGTTAATTGTAGAGGAATTTCTGTTTCAAGGTTTGCTTAATGGGCCCCAAATAGCCATGGCATCTTAGGAAGAAACTGGGTTATTTGATTGTCAATCTTTAGTCACTGATGTATGAATAGGTCAACTCTACCTATAAAGAAATCATAAGACTGTATCTTGGTTATTGACTTGGAAAAAACCTGTCTTTCTTCCTGGAATATCTGAGTAGAAATATTTCCCCAGAGAGAGAAAAAAGTAAGTTTATTTCAGAGGCAATTCAGAAAGGATTCTCCTTGGGAAACAGAGGAAACAAGAGCTGCTATTAGCAGAGGTAATATTGAAATGCTAATGCAAATGCAAATCCTGGTTCTTGGACTGCTCACCTAAAATTATTTGAACTGCTTGTTAAAAGTTCAGTTTCCTGACCTTTAGCATGAGAAATTCTGAAGTTTCCTCCAGGAATCTGAAATTTTACTACATCTTCTAGTTGATTTTTATATTCACCAAAGTTAGAGAACCTGTGTACTTTATGTATGGATCAACTTAATGGAACCAATCAGGAACAAAATTCCCAAGTAAGTTATCTCTGTAGAGAAGAATCATGGGCATTAGTTAGGGAGAACAGATATAACTATGATAGAGCCAAAGGGACATAAATCTAAAAAAGAGTCTTCATGTTAGAGCAATGAGAATAAAACCATATTTCATTCTCCCTGAGGGTTTTTTTTTTTTTTTTTTTTGTAGATAAAATACACCTCCGTGAATTCTGCTTAGTGTGATGTTTCCCAAATTTCAGGGTCAGAACTTAAGCCAATTAAAGTATGGACTACTTAATCAATTACACGGATATGACCAATGCATGTCATTGAAGCTCATTCCTTTACAGTCCTCTACAAAAGCCGATAATATACACATCATAATCTTTCTACTCCTCCCTGCCTCACCTGGTGGACAAGAACTTTACAATCACTGGAGCTATATGCTTTGTTATAGCAGTGGGTAATTCACTCTAGAGAGAAAAAGGATATCCCTGAAAGTTCTACTTTCTCTGCTGTGATTTCATATAGACCAAGTAACTCCTTGGTTACAAATTCAAGTTTTCAAAATTCTCTAATATTGGGCAAGTCTGTGTAGTGACATAATGTTAAACTATTCATTGATATTGTTATTTATACATGAGTCTCCTGTGAGATTTGTTTGTGTTAATTCCATTACGCTAAGCAACTTTCAACAACTGGGCAATAATTATTTTTCTAGACTTCTTATCTAGAATATTAAGTCTAATTGATGATTCAAGGAAGATACTGTTCAGGAATGAGATACACTGTTCACCTAGTATCCGTAGATGATATCACTAAGTCTTTACTTTCTAAATGTATTATCTCTTCCACTGTTCAAGAGACTGGTGGGGGGCCTGGGTGGCTCAGTCTGTTAAACATCCAACTCTTGATTTTGGGTCAGGTACTGGGATTGAGCCCTGAGTCAGGCTCCCGGCTCAGTGGGAAATCTACTTGTCTCCTCCCTTTGCCCCTCCCTCTGCTCGCTCAGTGTCTCTCAAATAAATAAATAAATCTTCAAAAAAAGGGATAGAGACTGGCAAAGGCTTTATTTGTAAAATCTTTAACAGTACAAGATCAAATACAACAGCTTTAAATTACTGTTACATGGGTCCCTGTGCTAAGGCACCACCTATAATAAAATCAACCTTTTCAAGAAGAAACAATTCCTTTTCTCTCCTACTTTCACATTAACAATGCGGTATTGCCTGTTTTCCAATATTTAAATATTTATCATAGTCTTAACTGTGTAACCTTAGAGCAATATGTATGAAGTTCTGAGATGCATTATTTTATCATAATCCTACTTACCTAGCAATAGAAAAAAAATAGTAACTGTGCTTCTCAAAGAATATGTTTCACCTATTTAGCGTGGTATAATTTTTTTGTACCACCATAATGCACTTTAATATTTAGAATCTAATGGCTATTTTTAAATTTATTCATTTTTTTTTTGTTCCAGTAAACAATCATTCACGCAGTAAAAATATTTAAGCACTCACCAGATTACCAGGCCCTGAGAACTGAGTAATGCTAGTGAGGACTTCCTTCTCTGTTAGAATTCACAAAAAGAATAATACTGACTTTAAAAAACAAAAACTAACTGCATTCATTTGTTCAAGCAAAAGCTGGAGTTGTACAAGGTTTGCCCTTTTGCATCTGGCTTGTTTCAAGGAGCAAGAGGTCTTCAGGGTTAATTCATGCTCTAGCATGTGTCAGAACTTTATTTCTTTGTATAGGGAGTAATAGTCCATCGTATTCTATACTTTATCTGTCTTGTTTGTCAAGTATATACAAGGCTTAGGCCATGTTCTAGGTCTTAGACATGTTCTAAATGTTAGGGTAATATAACATGAATATTTCTATACTCTCTTCTATTTCCTCAACAAATAGTAGATTCTGATAATTTCTAGGGAAATCAAAAGTTTTTTTTTTTTGCATGTGTCCATTCTCTTACATTATGTTATATTGCACTTAAATACATACAATATTTATATAGTCCTTACATATATAAACAGTATAGTGTGGAGTATGGACTTTATGATATTTTGCCAGTGAGGCCCCCTGAGGTGTACATTCTCATTTAGGACAATTCACTGCCCTCAAAGTTGAAGTGTGAGATATCTAACACAAAAGATACCAGAGTATCCACATGATAAACAGAGACATTATAGGAAGGTGTCCTTATTTCTTTTAATCTTGATTATTCCTTCTCAGGTTTGCACATCACCCATCCTACACAAAATGACACATTCTTCTACGCATCTCTGTGTTCCACAAATCCTACTGCTTCCCTGGGGAAAATTAAACCTTCTACTAACAATAGAAAACCTTTCCCATTGTTTCTTTTCCACACTACAGACTTGAAATTGAACTCAGGCCTTCTGTTGTATAGGTATGTATGGCCAATTGAGCTCAGATTTACAGATCACAAACGGAGCCTGGGCTTTACACTGTGAGCAGAGCTTCCTGATGGCATAGTCATTAAATAACACACCCCTCATTGGTAAACATTTTTCAGAGACCACCACGTTTAATGTCATAGAGGCAATTACAGTGGTCCTCCAATACTATCCAAAGCATTACTGGGCTCTTTCCTGCTCATCCCAAGGCTCAATACACCACAAAGTAAGTATTCTACCTTTCTGACATTTGCTCATTTACTGAGTCATACAATGAACAAAACAATTCACTGTGTACCGAGTATCACTGTTCTAGGCTTTGGGTGTCAACGTATCTAGAGCATATTAAAGGCATAGTCTTAGAAGAGATTTCTTTGCATAACAAACAAGAAGAGATACAGGCCTCAGATCATGTCATGGAGAATTCAAAGTTTTAAAGGCAGTGGAAGAGGCTTAACTGGGAGAGAAGGGTACAAATTGGTGAAAGGAATACCAAGAGAGTGTAGAGACACAGATACAAAGGGAAGGGAACGCTTCAACGTTATTCAATGTAGGTAACAATTCTAGCAAGTTAGGAAAAGGGTAAAGTTCATTAGATTTACTGACTTGGAGATTATTGGTGACCTGGGTGATGATCACCTGGTGTTGTGCTGGAGATGGTGGTGGATCCAGATTGGAATAGGGTTAAGAGTAATTGAAGATAAAGTAGACACAGGGAGTATAGAAAACTCATGGACAATGGGGGCAGAGAGCAGCGGCTTTGTAGAGATAGGCTGATGAAATCAACTATTGTGCATGACAAAGGAAATTTTGCATATGTTTAATAATAAATGATGGGTGATTATATACTTTTGAGAGGAAGTGGATGTTGCCTTCACCAATGTAACTATTTTGATTCAGGATCTCCGTATTTATTCTACTTAGTCTATGATTAAATTGTTTTGATTTAATAATGTTCCCTGAGATTAAATATGGAGAACTATGCAAGTAAGACATATTCCATACTCTCAGAGAGAGTAGTGGTGAGACAAATCTATAAGTCCAAAGGGCTTTATATTGTATTAAATGCTGAGATGGAGAAATAGATATCACACTATGAGAGCAGAAGAAGCATTAATTCAAATTGGTAAGCAAAAGCTTCCCGGAAATGTTCTGTTTGAAAGACAGTAAGTTTCATAGCCAGAATAGGGCAGTTCTGGGAAAAGAACAGTATGCATGAAGGCACTGAGACTTTTGAAAATATTACATATTCAGAAACTGGAAGCAGGTAGGTGTAATTCATGAATATCTCTATATGTAGAAGAAGGAAAGAGGGGTTTCCAAGAAAGAAGACAAAACCCTGTTAATGCAGGCCTTTGTGGCATAAACTATGGAGTTTGATCTACATCTTGAAAAATCTGGGGAACCACGGAAGGATTTAAGAAGGATTTAATGAGATCATTATCATCACCATCATCATCATCATCATCATCATCATCATCATCTCACTGAAAGCTAACATACTGAAGACTTATTCTGTGCTGTGCATACTTTTTAGCATTTTTTAATGCATTATCTCATTTAATTCTCTTAAACACACACAGAAGTAAGCATGATCTTATCCCCAGATTAATAATCTGGAAATGAGTCTATTGCTTACAAAATTGATGCTTGGAAATGAAGGCCAGAATCTTCACCCGTGCCAGCTATAAAAGCCAGCCACCTTTAAGACACCACGCTCTCTCAAAGGTGGCTTCTGTGAGGGCTTGCTTGCTTCTTTACATCACTCCTCTGTAGCAAAGTCTCTCATTTGAGTTTCTGGATCCTGGATTATATTCTTGTGCCTGAGCTCTTAGGAAGACCAAAAAAGCCAGGTCTAGTTCCCGTCTTAGAAAGGCAGGATTCATAAAGAGGGATATTTTTCAATCAGAGAAGAATTCTTCAGAATATCCTGAGAGGACACACAATGTGTCAAATGATCTCTAAAGCCCCCCCAAGATGGTATTCAAACGTAAGACGAAATTTGGCACTATAGAAGCTTTTTTTTTTTAAATAGAAGAATTGAATAGTATAAAAAAGATGTATTTCGAGATGAGTGGGAAATGCATGGTGGGAGATGAGTTCTGCCATGCAATAATTATGTGACCTCTAAAAATTATTGAGTCTTAAGGCTTAACTTTCTCTGCCATAAAAAAGCTTACAATGACATATAAACTAGATATAATGTATAGATAAGGCAGGGAGAAAACAAAGCTGATTTTTTTTAAAGATTTTTTTTTGTGTGTGATCTCTACACCCAACATGGGGCTCAAACTTACAACCCCCAAATCAAAAGTCTCATTCTCTCCTGACTGAGCCAACCAGGTGCCCCCAGAGCTGATTTTTAAAAAACAAGAGTTTCTGCATTCTAATGTCTAAGCTAAAATGTCTTAGACAAGCTTTTCACGTGAATATTTAGTTGTACAGAAGTAAGGCAAGGCTCTAGCACTATTCCTTTAAAAAGGAATATAGGGAATGATATTCATGAACATACTTGAGACTGGACCCCAAGAATTCTGTTTAGTAAATGATGCTATTATCTTTTTTTTTTCCTCTGAAAAGATAATTATAACTTTAAAACAAAACAAGACAAAACAAAACAAGACAAAACAAAACTTCTTACAGTGCCTTAAATTGTGTTTGTTAAATGTGACACATCAGAGGAAGATTGTTATTTTATTTGGGGGTAGAGAGCAAGTAGATCTTAAGGACGTGAAGACAGAACAGGGCGAAAGCCTAGAAAGGAAGTTAGGCTTTCCTCGTCTGCTTTGTAAATCTGTTATCTTAAAGATTTGCTTCCATCAATTCACTGCACAGCCTCGTACTGAGTGTCATTGTGATTAAGGAGAAAGGATTGTGTCTACTCTCAGGGCAGAGCTAACTGGGGAAGAAGGGTTGTAGCTTGGAGCAGCAGTCATCAGACGGTTACGAGAGCAGACTGACAAAACCACAGGAGGTACCGTGAAGGGATAGGAAATAAGCAATAGCCAGGAAGAGACAGACTCTTGCTAGGATTCCTCAGAAATAACTGAGGGGGAGCTCGACCTAGAAGCTCATGCAAGATGGAGCCCTGGCGGACACTGGTGGTGCTCCCTGAGTCAGACTGGTGGACCTTCTCTCTGCAAACAACCTCCCAGCTTCAGGGCACTTTGCAGCTGACTACCAGTGTTTGCTCTTCTCTGAGGACTCTTGCCCACCCTTATTTATTCCCTCCATCCAGCCACAGTCCCTAACAATGACTGATCAGTGTGAGAGCACAGAGGCTCCTCTCCTCTGCCTCAAGTCTTGACAGTCCTGGGGTGTTTTTACATCACAGAGCTCCCTGAGGACTGGGGCTGAGTCTGGGATTCCACTTAAACCACAGGATTGTGTGTGGCTGCTTCTCCGGCTCTCTCCTGGGGGATCTTCCTTAACAAATCACTTGTACCTGAATCCTTGCCTCGGAGACGGTTTCTGGAAGGATTAATAGAAGACCTGGTTCTGCTCAGCATGATTAGACAAATTAGACCTCATTACCTGGAGAATTTAGGCATCATGGATTTAGTTACATAAAAATGCCTAATACACGGTTAATAATTGCTAATCTCTTTCATGCCTCCCCACCAACTTCCAAGTTCAGGCGGAACCTTAAATTAATCAATTCCCTGTTCTCCCTCACTTAAATGATCATAGTTTTAGGACAGACTTCATTATTTTAAGGGAACAAAAGGAGACGATCTGCAAAAGCTTTTTTAAATTGCCGCTTTTTTAAAAATAAGGAAATTTTCAAATGGAAATATTTAAATTGTATTGAAATGAATTGTAAATATGAATTATTATTTCAGAAATAGGAACTGGGAGAATTTTTCAAAATGTAACAAAAATGCGAAAACTTTAAAAGTTCCCTTTTTATGGTATTTACTATACATTAGTTGTATTTTTAATTATAATGGCCCTTCTTTGTGGGGTGATTATGTAAACATCTAAATATGATGTTCTTGGCATCAAGGAAAGCAAATGATGTTTGCCAAGTAAATAGACATAACAGTTGGTAAACCAGTGTATACTAAATACTAAATACATTTTCTTTTCTTCCCGCCTGCCAAATATTGACTAATTCTTTTATTAATCGTATTTGAATATCACTAGGCAATAATTACAAATGTAAACCTTACTTTTTGAACCCAACTATGTAACAACTATTTCACAAAGCTGAACTTTAAAAGTAGTATCCTTAATATATTCTCTCTCTTTCTTCATGTACAACTGCAAAAATATATGAAATATAGATTCTTTGAATGATATAACTCTCTTCAATATTTTGGTTTGGTATTACTCATTATAATCTAATTATTGACAAAAATGAAGCTTTCATTTCAACATGATTATCATCTATCATTTTGTGTGAGCTGGTCTGTACCATAAATATTTTACTATTATCAGATTATGATAAAACAGAGTTCTCTATTAGGAGTTTCTATCATCCCAGAAAAAATAGACATTACTAAAAGCTTTCAAGTTAAAAATAGAAATCACCAATGAAATTTAGTATGTGTATAATTTTTATAATGATGTTTGTCAAAGCCATAAGTATACGTTACATTTTGAAAATGGTTTTAAAAGAACATGGGGGGCACCTGGGTGGTTCAGTGGGTTAAGCCTCTGCCTTTGGCTCAGGTCACGATCCCAGGGTCCTGGGATTAAGCCCCACATCGGGCTCTCTGCTCAGCGAGGAGCCTGCTTCCCCGCCCCCCCCCCCCGTCTGTTGCTCTGTCTACTTGTGGTTTCTCTCTGACAAATGAATAAATAAAATATTAAATAAATAAATAAATAAAAGCACATAAGGATGTGTTTGTGCTGCCCCATTTCTTAAGGATGGAGTAGGAAGCAAAGGCATCTGTATCACTATTGTGATAGCAAATACTTAATACCATTCCCTGTGGTATTAAACACCGAATACTGTCTGTGGTATAAAATCTTGTTATCTCTAGCTGTGACATTAAATGCTACTGGCCAATGGTGCTACCACAAAAGTATATTTGCTGGCTTGAGCTGCAGCTCCTGCTGTTCCTAGAAATAACATTTCCTGGACTGCCAAAAGAGCACATGGCCCAATGATGGATAGGATGGGCTTGACAATTAAGCCATCTGCTTGCTCTCTGCTTTTGCCTCTGCTTTGCTACACAGCTCAAGCATGGCTGCCATTTAGAAGGACTGGACAAGGAAACTAATCTCTACCATATTTCCTAGATGATTTTAACTAATACCTTCCCAGACTGAAAGAGAAATTTGCACATGGTATTTGCACATGGTAGGCCACTAATGCTTGGAAGATGTTAAAAATATCTCTAACCAAATTTATACACATAAAAAAACACTGGGTTGGGAATTCAAATAGATTCTTCTTATAGAACAAAACCATTGAGTCACTTAGATCTGATTCTACTGACACAATATTGTCTACCTCATGGAACCATTTCAAACCAACTGTGACAAGAAGAAATAAGATATAACTTTTTTTTATTTTTTCTTCCAACTTATTTTGTCTACTGAACTATACCAAAAACAAAACCAAACAAAGCAAAAAGAAACCCACAAAGAACTCTAGAAATTATATTTACTTTGTTATATTGACCTTCTAAGAGTTAGCAATACAGTGCCTAAAGACTGGATTTAATATAACTCATCATGTTCTCTCATGAGGTAGAATTACTTAGTTGATTGATTATATTTTTTTTCTCCTTTTGAAACATTCTTCTAGTCCATTGGCCTGTTCTCTATTTCCGAGGCAAAAGTTGGCAGCCATTATATTCTGGAGTATTACCTATCAATCCAATGGAATTCAGTAATTTTAGGCTATGACTCTGTATTGACTTAGAGACTAGGGTAGAGCTACCAATTTCTCTTAGAATTTTTTCCTATTGCAAAAGAAAAATTCATACTTTAGATTTAGTTATAGATTTGAAAACTCAAGAATATTTCAAAAATGTTTATTTACTCTAAACAGAATAACACAGGTACTTATATTAAAGGTATATATCCTGTACCTCAGGAATACTAGATTTTTAATATAATTAAGGGACAAATCAATATTAAAGGTATCATTTTATAGATAAAATGCAAAAATAGAGATTCTGACTACTTATTATTGCATGATTTGGAAAAAATTGAGATGTCAGCATTTTATTCATTTCAAACACAAACACTCAGGAAGCACCTACTTTGGTTTACAGTTATTTTAAGGTTGAGAATAAGTACCTCCCCACCCAAAGAACCTAGATAGAGTCAAGCAGTGGAAATGAAATTGGCATACATTCAAAATGCAAGGTAGAAAAGACAAGCACGTGGGGCACCTGGGTGGCTCAGTCAGTTAACCGTTTGCGTTTGGTTTGGGTCATGATCCCGGGGTCCTGGGATCCAGCCCCATGCCGGGCTTTCTGCTCAACAGGGAGTCTGCTTCTCCCTCTCCCTCTGCCTGCTCCTCCCCCTGCTTGTGCTTGTGCTCTCTCTCTCTCCCTTTTGTAATAAATAAATAAATAAATAAATAAATAAATAAATAAAACCTTAAAAAAAAGGCATGTATAAATGCCAATCGGTAATTAGCATAACATGTAATCTATTTGATTAACTTTCTCCTATAACTCAAAAGTCACATATATGAAATTCTTTTATTTTCTGTCCCAAATATTTGTGGTGTTTCATTAGTCACTTTAGGAGAGAAAATGTATTTTGTGAAATCTGTAAAATAGTTTGAGCCCTGAAATTGAAAGCTGTGGGAAGAAAAGCCTTGTGACATACAGTTATGGATAGATTATTCTCAGATTACACATCATTTATTTTCAGCAGGGTTTTGTTACATTAGCACTGAAGATCCCAGATAAGATGGAGAGAATATGTACTAATGAGGAAAAGGCGTTTATAAAAAACATTTCGTTGTAAATGCTTTTGTATCACTTGTAAAAACATTTTCCCCCCAAGCAGTTTATCGGCTATTTTTCAACGGCTAACTATCAAAAGATGTACAACACCAATCACACTTAACTCACAAATTCATGGACAAACTAAAAAATAAACAATGGAGTCAGGGAGATCATGCACAACAGAGGGCTTGCTGCATAGTCTGTTTCTACGAAGTTTAAAATCAGGCAGGCTTCTATGATGTTAAATGTGTTGATGGAGATCACCCTTGCAAGTGGGCAGTGACTGTAGGGACTCTAACAGCATTTTCTACAGTCCTGGTAATATTCTATTTTCTGATATATTTATAGGGATGCATTCACGTGGTGAAGATTTATTGAACTATACACTTATGATTTGTGCCATTTTCAGTTAACAGGAAGAGGGAAAGAAGCAAGGAAAAGCCAAATGTTTCAAAAAAAATTTTTAATAGCATTGTAGATCTTTAAAATGAAAACATACTAAATTTAGAGTTTTAAGGATTTAATGTGCTTATAGCAAAGTTTCATTACCTAAAGTCCTAAAAGGCAAAATGGGAAAGAAAAAATATTAATTTTCATAGTGATAAATACCACAAAGCAATAAATATGTAGTCATAGATTTTGAGAAAACATGCTCTGTTTTCCATAAATGCATTCAATGAACTTTCTCAAAAAATTACAAATTTGGCAAGTAATGAAACTATAAATGATAAAGAACCAGATTTGTTTTTTAATTGTGGAGTAATATGAAGACATAATTGGACACCTTTGAAAAATTTATGAATTCTTTAAATCCTTTCAGGCTTCTACAGAAGCTAATAAGTGCTTAAGACACTATTGATAGTTCATGGGCCTGAAAATTTCTTAGTTTAGAATGAAACAATCCTACTCACAAATACTGTTCACTAGAAACAAACATGAAGGTATTTATAAATATCTGAATAATTGAAAGTTTAATTTTGCATACCAATATTAAATGTCATGTTGACTAACAGTGTCATATGAGGTAATTATTTATTAGTAATATAGGAAAACTGAGCCATAATATAATCTTCAAAGAACAATTACAACTTATTTGTGATCATAACTTCATTATTAATTTTTTTGTTTTTTAAAGCTAGAGGTGATAAAAAAAAAAAAAAGATCCAACATTCTTTTTTTGTCATAGACCTGAGCCCCCAAAGTTCACATCAAGGTAAACACAAAATCAGATGTTTAACTCAAAGCTTCTAACAATTTGTCTAATACAGTCATATGCTTCCAAAAAGAAATGTTCTAAGATACTGAAATGAATATGAGATATACCATGACTTTTACTCTCCTTATTATTCTAACTCAAGGGACTTAAAAATTTTGGAGTTTGAGTTTGGTTTCTAAGCTCTCTGTTCAAGGAACGTCTGATTTGCCAATGGACAATGGCAAGCTAGCTCTTTGTCCACCCATCTTAGGCAAGGATCTCACTGAATCACTAGTACTCCCTAGAGCAAAGTTTGAAAACAAGTTTATTCTAGAAGTAATTGCTGGAATTCTGCCATTTTAAGGCAGTAAACTAAATAGCAGTTATAATGAAACTTGTCTAAAGCAGAGTCATAAACAAGAGAAAATGATTCATGAAATAAGGTTTGGTATCCAAGAGTATGAATTATCCCTGTGGAAAAAAATTATTTACAGGAGAACCAAATACTTATCTATGAAGCAAAATGATGGCAAGACATCTAGTCCCAGACAACTGAAACTATTTACTTATATTTTTAACTGTTACTAATTAGGCCCATCTTTCTCCTAAAAGTAATTTTCTTTCTATGCGCCTGATGGCTTCCTGGTAGAACAAATACAGTAAGGGCACACAGCAATTACTTGTATTTGAAATGGCAACTTTTATTCCTTGAACCATACCACTGAAACTCCATATTAATCAATAATTTAAGTTTTGTTGGGAAGACACTCATTATCTGGATAGAGATCTGCTCTGTCTTTGAAGAATGACAAACATCAAGAGTAGGTAGATTGGTATAACTGACCCATGTTTTTGAAGTTTCATTGACACTGTCATGTGGGTTGAACTTAAATCACTGTCATTCCAAATTGTTTCTTACTAGGGAAAGAGATATTCTTGAGTTAATTTTTTCTGCAGGAAACACAGTGAAAAAAAAAATTGACATAATTTAATGGTTTTCCTGTTTTAATTGTTTATGACTCTGAACCATGTGGGGTTTGAATCTAGTTCTCTCACCTACCCTGTATTGATCTTGGGTAAGTTATTTAGAGCTCACTTTTCTCATCTGTAAAAGGAGGAGAATAATAGCAGACATCTCATATAATTTTTAGGAGTATTCAGTGAAATAAAACATGACAGTGCTGGGAGAATTGTAAGCTTTCAATATGTGTATACTGTTATTGTTGTTATGATTATAACTAATAAATCAGCATTAATTTCTCCCAGCACAACTTCTCACTCCAGACTGACCCAGAAAAAAAGCAAAGCAAAACACAATATTATTTTATCCCACTGCATTTCTGGCACTCACCTGACTCAAATATTAATAAGGTTGATGATTTAAAGTCTTTCCATTGTTACAGAAAACGCTGTTATTATCTGGTAGAAAAATTCTAAGACTTTGCACCTTTCTTTGTATTTTTATTCTAATTAGGTTTTAGAGGATTGTTTATTGTATCTATTTGAAGGAATGTGTTTCATGCTGTGTCCTTCATTAAAAAGATTAAGTACTTGATCAATCCTTAACCTCTTAGTGTGTCTCATTAGTTTGGTAATTTATTCATCAAAAATACACTCTGAGATGCGTTGGGATTGAAGAGCTGGTGTTGATCCAAGAAAGCACGCTGTGTAGTGCCATGAACCTCATCACTTAGAGTAATGTGCCTGCACAAGGAGAAGGAACAGGCTGTGTTTATAATATGAGAAGTATAGAAATGTTTATATCATTCTGCTACCAATTCAAATGAAATCTTTTGAGATCTGCTGATCTATAAATCTTATAGATGTAAAAATGCTATAAAGCTATGGTATGTGGAAACAGATTTATAGAAATCAAAAATTCTAGTAAATAACATTTATTTTTTACTGGGTTACTTTTATAGATTAAAGGAATATGAGATAGAATAATCCTTAAGCTAGAAGAACTTCACTAAAACTGTAAACTTCTTAATTTTGATATATTGAATTGCTCTTCAATTTGATAAAATGGTTATAATAAATTTATGTATGATAGTACAGATGTCAAATATATTATATATATGTGTGTATATATATAACAACATAAATATATACACACATACATACACACACACATATATACATACCTTTAATTGACTTGCATAATTTGGGTCTCTTTAATCTGCAGGACCTTACAGTCAGAAATAAGTATGTAGTAAACATATCACACACAAACAAACTCACATATATACTTTTATTTAAGTTGACAACTTTGAATGTCAGTTATTCTAAATCCAAGCTTTCTTAACAATGGACCCAAGTTAAATTATTCTTTCATAACCGAATGCTATATGGTCCTTAAAATTCTATTCAGCTCAGAAGCATTATCTTTTCAGTATGTAATTAATCTTTTCTTTTCCCATTTTAGTAGACACCTGCCCATCTGCCACTCATTATTCTTAATGTTTAGGAAGGCAAGAGAAGTGTCTTCTCTGTGCTTCAAGCCTCACCATGAATAAAATCTGAGAAAACCTATGGATATCCATTAACAATTAGAGAGAAAGGCAGGAAGAAGAGGAATAAGAATTGAAGGCAATGTCAAAGACAAAACAAAACAAGTGAAGAGATTGATTTTATGTAGTCTATTACAATAGGGAGATCCAGAAATCAGTGTTTAAGCCGTGTAGTTTTACCCTAGACTTTTACAGGGAGGAATAAAGTTAAAGGTAGAGTGATCTACACTTGAGTTGCTGTTTTTGTTTTTTGATTTTTTCAATCAAGGAAGTCTCAGTCAGTTAGCTAAAATGGAAGTGTTTATCCCTGTGTCTCACTAGTTTCATAGGAGACAGTTCTAATCTCAGCTAATCACTCATGAGACAAAGAATGGGAAGAGGAGGGTCTATGTCTGGTTCAGCAAGGTCTATGTCAGCACAGTCAGGCAAAAGGGGGAAAGGTCTGTGTTTGACCTGTCACAGGTACACAAGGGAGTCATTTGCAAATCATGAAGTGGTCATGAGAAAGGGTGGACAGAAGGTCCTATCTAAGGTTGGTGGTTTTTTGAGGTAAATTTTTTCCCATAAAACAATAAGGGAGATTCTGGATAACAAAACCTTGGGAAGATATCTTAACCATCATTGTTTTCCAGTGCTCAAGTAAAGTTCACCATTAGCAAAAGGACAAGAAAAAAGAAAGAAAAAGCCAGATTCTTATTTAGGAGTATTACTTTTTTCCTCTATGTTAAATGTGTTAAGTTGCATACATTTCACAAGTTAAAGCTTTTTTCTTCAAGTATTCTCTCAGATATGTAGATTTTTATTAATTTTTATTTGATTTTTAAATTTAAATTTTAATTTGACCTTGGTTTCTCTTTCCTGTTTTATGTATATTCCATTATATCATCTTAGATTCAACAATACATTAAAAGCATCATGGGTTAGCTTCTTAACATCCTTTTCCATATGCAATCTAATTTACAATGGATATTTTTAAATTAAGCTAAATTAAACCTTCATAGACATGGGAAAACGTTATCAGTCAAATAGCCTAACACCTTCATTTGTTCAAATAAGCAACGTTAGTACCATAGAGCTTTCCTAAATTTATACAATTAGCTAATTAGCTGTTTGTTTGTTTTTTCAATTAGCTGTTTTTATTGCCAGGACTAGAACTCAGATTGTGTGACTCGTAGTCCCATTTTAGGAAGAAATGCCATGATCATTAGAACAGATTAAAACTAGAACAGAGAGGTGTAAATGCTAAAAATCTATTTATGGTTAATGGAGTTAAGAGCAAAACCAAAAAATCAGCAATACTACTGAAAGCATCCAAAAAAGGAAAAAAATATATAACTAAATGTTACAGTCTATAAAAAATAGTGACAAAATAAGCCAACAGTTTTATCATTCTTAACAGGTTAACATTAGCTTCGATTTCCTAAATGCTTGTTTTTAAAGTTCTTACTAGCCAGTCTAATACTGATAATTATTCACCCAAAGTAACCCAAGGGTCTGAATCTAAGGGGAAACTGCTTCCACAGGAGTTGGAAAGCAGCTTGAGCTGATCCATTTCTCCGAACTGCTTTTGTGTACCTAATGCAGATTTATTTTGGAGTCAAATAAAGAAAGGGCAAGGGTGTTACTGGCACATCAATTTTAGCTCAAGGGCAGCTTCTGGGTAGTTTTCTAAAGCTGAGGCTGAGGCAAAGGAACTTTAATTCTTTATTTTCCTTACTTATAGGAAGTCAGTCTTATGGCAGGATTGTACCTGGTTAAAAACAGAAAATCAAAATCAATCACAAATCCCAGCATTCTAAAGATTGTGCTCTTTATTATTGAATTTGTTATTCCTTCACTCATAGGTTTATCTAGAGGTCAAGACATTCGAGGAAAAAAAAAAAAAGAGAAATATTGGTTAAAAAAATCAATGTATAGAAACATGAAATATCAGTATAACTGGTAGGAATAGAAGAGTAATTGAATCATTTCATTGTGTAGGTACATATTTGCATATAAATATAAGAGGATTAAACTGTTGTTTCCTTTCTTCTTAAACGAACTATAGATAAATAGCTTTCAGCTTCTCTACAACAGTGATTTATTAGAAGAAAAAAATTGAGGTTCAATTAAGAACTTTAATCATCATACTTTTCTGTTTTCATGATCAACTATTTTGGTACAAAGCATACATTCCTGATTTTGTGCTCAACAATCTAACCAACACAGAAATTTGGTAAAAAAGAAAAAAAAAAATCTAGCTACCAGGGTGCCTGGGTAGCTCAGTTGGTTAAGCAACCGACTTTTGATTTCAGCTCAAGTCATGAGATTCAGCCCCGAGTGTTGGCTTTAAGCTGGGTGTGGAACCTGCTTAAGATTCTCTGTCTCCCTCTCCCTCTGCCCCTCCTCTCTCTATGAAAAATAAATAAATAAATAAATAAAATAACCTAGATGCCTTCTCAAAAATACTTGTTCCTGGAAAAAGGACAATAAACTACTAACATAGTTTACTTAGCAGTATGCATTTAAAGAATATTTTCTGGCTAAGCCTGCCAATCCAAAACCACTATGTCACAAATTCTGCCAATCCCAACTAGTATTCCAACTTGCAAGATTTACCCTAAAGTCATCCAACCCAGGTCCTAAACCTCTCAAAAGTATTAAAACAAACAAACAAACAAACAAACAAACAGCCCAAGGCCTTAAACATGTCTATATGCTCCTCAGAGTTCTCATTTCTGAAATACTACAAAGATAGCCCCAGGAGAGTATTTACTGCACTAAGTCTAACTAACTTAGCTTTTTTTGAATCAACAGGTTTTCCTGGTGATATTTTTTGAGAGTTATCAGTCAACCCAGCAGTATTATTTACCATATTTAAAATATTTGAATCTTAGTTTCTCATATGAAATTAAATATTATGATTACTCTTTGCATAGATAACTCATATCTTTGCATATTTTAAACAACAATTAAAGTATTTTCAATTCAAAAATCATTGGAGTCTACCAACTTAAATTTACATATTTTTTAAGATATTACATGAGGGGACACCTGGGTGGCTCAGTTTGTTGAGTATCTGACTCTTGATTTCAGTTCAGGTCATGATCTCAGGGTCTTGGGATCAAGCCTTTCATGGTTTTTACGCCCAGCAGGGAGTCAGCCTGAAATTCTCTCTCTCTCCCCCTCCTTCTGCCTTGCCCCTGTTCACGCTTTCCTTCTCTCTCCCTAAAATAAATAAATAAATCTTTTAAAAATTTTTTAATTAAAATATTACAAGAATTTGGCAATTCTAATAAATTCCTGGTTTATACTTTTATTAAAAAGGAGTTCAGAATATCAAATTAATTAAGATATCAGAATCAAGATCAAGAACAGTTCAAAATATAACATTATTTTCCTTTATTTTTCTCCTGGCTTTAAAAGAAATAATCCACTTGAAATAGTGATTTCTTCCATATAGAATAAATTAATGGAAAATGTTTTCCCAGCTGGAATTTTTACTATCTTGGGAAGGTGCCATATATCCAATTGAATAAAAGTCAGATGAAAACTGTAGCCCACAATGAAAGAAATTGAACTGCCCATCAGTGGATATGTTTAAGCTTTCTTCAGACAGCAGGTGTTAGGTATCTTATAGAAGGGAATCAAGAATCCATTAGAATATAAGCTCCACAAGAATGAAGGCTCAGTCTGATTTTTTACCAGTGTATTCCAAATCTGTAAACGAATACTGGCTATTTAGCTCCAAAATTACTTGGAGAATAAATGAACAAACCCTCCAGAAGACTAGATAATATTTAAATTTTAAATTTAAAATATTAGACTAGATAATATTTAAATTTTAAGGTTCACACACAGGATAGCTCCATGAGTCTCTGCCTTGGGCCTGTGCTTTATCAAATCCTGGGCTGGCCCTCCTCTAGCCACACTCCTCCTCACAGGAGGAGGTCTCAGGCCAAGGGGACAGGCTTCCAAGAGCCTGTTGCACTCCCTCTGAAAGCACACTGGAGGTTCCATACCCACATAAAATAGACTATAGTTCACTTCCATAAGGTGCAAGGGCCTTTTCCTCAAGGGACTAATGTGAGGTCAAAAGACTGGCATGGCCAAGGAGAAGGTCTTTGTATGGTTAGGGAAGATGGCTCTTGTACTTTCAGGATGTGGTGTCTGCAGCTATATGTGTGAAGTATAAGTATAGGCTTGGGCAGACACAGACAAGAAGGGGTGGGCTAGGGCTGGAGGCTAAGGATCTGGAGCTGACTGCCTGGCCACCAAGTACCCCACATAGAACTTCAAGGACTCTGAAAATACTAAATTGGACCTGACTTCCCAGGACAGTCTAAACGAATGACTATCAAAGAAGGAGATGAAACATTTTTAACAGTTTATTAGCTTCATTTATCACCTTTAAGTATCTAGACATAGGGCAGGCGTATTTCCTTGAATTTTTGAGTAGGTCTGTGCCTGAAACTCATCTTCTCCATTCCCCCTAAGGATGAAGAAAACAATGAAACACTAGGTGGAAACTCAGTAAGATGAGTTTAACTACTGGTAGATTTAGACAAATACTCCTAATTTCCTTTGATAAGTCTCTTTATGTCTACGGGTAAGACCTTAAACACCACAGTGAGGGATTCTTGAAGCAGAGCTATGAGCAGTCTTCAATCTGCTGAATCACCCCAATAGATTGTTGAAGCTACAGATTTTCAGAAACCACCTCCACAGACCTTCACTCATTATATGTGAATGGAGTGGAATTGAAGGATATGGAGTGTGTGCACTTTTAGCATGCATCCCTGAGGATTCTGATGCCTTTGACCTCTGGATCACATTTTGAAAAACATCATACTAGGGAAAGTAATAAATGGTGATACTTTGTTTGCTTTTATTTTGGGCCTTAGGCAAAAGGATCCATCACAAATCTCCTTGGAGATAATATGTGGTCCAACTTAGCTCACCAGTGTGACATACCACATCAAAACTGGAAGCCAAATCTTTAGCCAAAATAAAGTATGTACTTGTCTGGAAGCTCTTCTTGACTTTTGGGGTGTAGATGACCCTTATGAGTTTCCCTTTCCCCTTTACTTATTGACTGTATAAAGTACTAAGAACTAGAAGGTCCATATCAGAGTACAGGATTTGGGAAGGACGAAAGAGACACAACTCTGAATGTGAAGGAGGAAATGCCAAACCCTGAGCTAATATTGTGCAACTGATATTTTCCTGGATTCCCCCCTTTGTCTTTAGTTTAGTTTGTTGTTGTTGTTATTCTTGTTGTTTCATTTAGCCTTTAGTTAGAACCACAATAACATACTGAGTTTAAAACTATAGGATCTGCTTGCTCCTTAAGTTTGCTATTTTTATTCTTCCACCCTCTTTTTCAAACCAAAATAAAAACTCACTACTTTTTAGGGACTTAAAAAATGTTCCCATGGTGTTTGCACATTTTAGTTTAGCCTTTAATCTGTTTTTAGGAAATCTCGTTAACTGGTATACAAATATACAAAAATTAGCATAGCTACCAATCACAAAGATGTCATGGATTCTAACTCATGTTATATAACCCATACTTTTATTTAGGGTTTGTGAACACCTTGAGAAAATAGAAAATGTACACTTAGAATTAGTAATCTGTGAATCAATTATTACCTTTTTCAAGGTCTTTTAACTACTTCTCTCTAATGTCAAAAAATTGACACTAGAATTGTCAAAAAATTCCTGCTGGGCAGACTCATACTTCAATATGAAGTACAACAGAAGTCTCATTGGTAATATGTCTGACTTAGAGAAGATTTTTATTTGGAGACAACGTATTTGAATTGAGGACGTGAACATGAGGTGGAATTTCTTACCACAGTCGTAAAGTTATTTTTGCAATAATCAAAAAATGTTCATTTATAGTAGGCATGACTAATATTGAATGTAAAAATACCTATTCTGGAATCATTGGGTTAAGATACTTTTGAGTATGGGAGGTTTGTTTGTTCAAGCCTACAGGAATATTTTAGATTCTGAAAATAATTCAAATATCACAACCTCTCTTTAACTTTTTTTAACAAAGATGTTGCTGAAGTGACCTGAAGAATGGCACCCATACTGTCAGCAACACACACAGTCTGGGCTCTTCCAAATATAACTATTTCAGTTGCATACCATTTCTGGATCATAAGTCAAAACTCAAGGAGTCTCATTAGATCTGTGAAGCCATGTATTGTCAATGAGATAGGACTAGGCTAGGTCTACTTGCTTCAGTTCTCTGATTAAACCATCTGTTCATAACACTGTAAATAAATGACTGCAAAAATGATATTATTAAAAACTAAATATGTCCACTTACCTCACAGACATTATTTCACTTAGAAATCTAGTGGTAAGAATAAAAAGGATCTCAAATTTTGACAAAGGAAAGTATAGTAGGAACTTGGTGTGGGTTTCCTTTAATGATTAGGCTATTCTAATTTTTCTTGAAATAAAAAACAATGCTCTTTGGTAAACATCCAGTGTTTCCAATAATCCTTCAAAATTACCATATGCAATTTATTCTAGGTATAATATAATTAAGGAAACAATATCACTCTGATTTCTGCATCAAAAGCTAGTTTTTCTTAAGAGATGACTGCGTTTCTTAAAGCTTGCTCTAAGTAGTTGAAGCTATCCATATTGAAGATTTGTTTTAAAAGGTTCCAAAGTCATTTTTTTCCCCATCAGGATGTACTAAGAACTTTAAGAGTCTATAAGGCAGTAAGTGGAAAAGTGCTGTAAATCATTACAATTTTAGTCCCTACATAACTAACAAATTGATATTCAGTTCACTGCTCACAATTTAATTCAAAATGTTATTCATTTTATGCGACACAATGAACAGTTTCATTTGACTTCCTCTTTCACCCCTTTGATAATCATAAAATGTAGTTATGTTGTTTTCTGTTTTCCTAAGGTCAAACCTGTAATGTCCTTCTAAGCAAAGCTTGTTAGAATCAATAACCTCTTTAATGCTCCCAAGTCTTTTAGAAAAAAAAATTGTTGATAAACTAAATTATAATAAAATTCCACCCATAAATTTATAGCTAAATAAAGGGGATTTATTTTATTAAGTATGAATTAGACTTCTAAGATGCTAATTCCCTACCATAGACTCTTGGTGATTTCTTACAACAGATTTATAAATACATTTGTTTTTTAAATCAAACACCAGATCTATGTTAATGTCCTCACTTCTTTGGTCCAGCTCAAAACGATCATATCACTAGTGACTAGCGGTGACAGACAACTACCGGTGCTGTACGACCATGTTTTACGAAAATCATTGTCCATGCCTTAACTTTTGTTGGTGGAGAACGACCATTGAATTTATGAAAGCATTTTGTGTTATGTGTTTTTAACAGAACACTTTTAGACCAGGCAATATTGTATCTGCCCTGCTTACTCCCTTCCTCCTGCTGTTTAGTTGTCCACTCATCAGCAAGCCTTCCTTAGCAACGAAAACCGCATCAATTTATTTCCATCTCCACCTATACCCATCCCTTTACCTACTTTATTTTTCTCTGTATCACTTATTACCACTTAAAGTATTCTCTTTTTAAATATTTTAATTTGAATATAGTTGATAAATAATGTTCCATCAGTTTCAGGTGTAAAACAGGGATTCAACTTCTCTATACATTATATGGTGTGCTCATGACAAGTGTAGGCACTGTCTGTCACCGTCCAACACTATTACAGTGTCATTGACTATATTCCCTATGCTGTGCCTTTTATTCCTGGGACTTATTCATTCCATAACCAGAGGCCTGTGTCTCCAAGTCCCCTTCACCCATTTTGCCCATCCCTCCACCCTCCGCCCCTCTGGCAACAATCAGTTTTTTCTCTGTATATATTTATAGGTCTGATTAAGCTTTTTGTTTGTTTGTTTGTTTATTCATTTGTTTTACTTAGATTTCACACATGAGTGGAATCGTATTGTATTTGTCTTTCTCAGTCTGACTTATTACACTTGAGCATAATACCCTCCAGATCCATTCATATTATCACAAATGGCATGATCTTTTTTATGGCTGCATAATAATTTACCCCACATATTCCTTATCCATTGCTCTATTGATGGACACTTAAGTTATTTTTATATCTTGGCTTTCATAAATAATGCTTCAATAAATTAGAGGTACATAGATTATTTTAGTTAAAATTTCATTTCTTTGGATAAAGTATTGTGTTTTGATTTTTACTTCCTTTCTCTCTTAACTATAATGAAAGCTCCATGAGAATTGTCTCCAGAAATCATCTGTTTTCCATATTTGTATATCTCCAGATTATATAACATTGTAAAGTATATACAAGGGATGCAATAAATAATGGTTGAATAAATGAATAGATAGAACCTATGATATATTTATGTTTGGATTTTGTTTCTCAGTTAAAAAAACAACAACAAAAAAGGAGTTAGCCACATGAAATTTACTTTTTATTTTGGAACCAGGAGATCTTATTTTAGTGAACTGATTACCACCAGCCTTCATTGGGTATATGTGATAAATCTCCCTGAAAATGACAGGGAAGCTTTGATTATAAATAGCTAAAGTGATGAAAAATGCAGATATCTAATGTTATATTGCCAGTTTTCATTCCCGGATTCAATTATGTTTAAAACAGGATGCTGCATCTGAAAGCATCAAAAGAAATAATTAGAGTGCACATGCCAATGAACACTGCTGGTAGTCTGCCCAGATCCCCTTACCAGTGGGTGCACTGGTCCCCTAGTCACTGTATATGTGGTTGACAACAGACCAAATTCCAGAGAATTGTGCTTAGCCAAACAGAATCTCAGGAGACTTTTGTCCCCCTCAAATGAGCCAATAATTGGTTAGAAGGGAGTCTAAAATTTGGTCCCCCTTCCCTTGCTTCAAGGTGGACCTTTATCTGCCCTGTAATTTGGTCTCCAGAATACTCCTTACAAGATAGGACTAAAACTAGTCTCCACTTAAGACCACACTCTTGCTTGTTTTCTTTTTTCTCTGCAATACCTTGCTTTTCTTGCTCCTTGTCTTCTAAGAGGAGCCCCTAAAAGATCTTTGGAACAAGAATCACGTGGAAAACCCTACTTCTGAGGAACATGACCCAGAACATCCAGTCACAACATTTTTGACCAAATTTAAGTCCTTTGTATACCAGTCTAAGGTTTATATGCTCTCTTTTAAGTCCTCCTATGATTGGAATTGGTTCAAAACATATGGTGATATTAGATCTATAGGCTAAATACAGATGGACAATGAGTCAAGCCTGCTGTTCAATCCAGGGCAGTTAGTGTAGCACCGTATGCCAACAGAAGTGAAACTTGCCCAAGGATGTCTTACATGATGGAGGATAATATCTAGCTTTCTAGTAAACTGGTGCAATGCCTGGACCTATATAAAATTATGTTGGTATTTTAATCATCAGTTTATCAGAGAATACCTTAGCTAATTATCTTTCCTTTATACAGTTTGTTTTAATGATCAGTCATGTTCTTAGTACTATAAACCACTGGAGCAGTGTCCTAAGACATTTTTTCCCTGTACCCTCTCTATATGCTATAATTTTATGGCCATGTGAATAATTGGGCAAGAATCCAGGTGTGGTAAACTCTTGTACATACTACTGGGCTTCGTTCTAGTGGACTCTCAAGGACAGTTGCTTTGGATCAGTTGAATTTAGATTAGTGTTGTTTGTTTGTTTGTTTGTTTTGTTTTGTTTTGTTTTCTGCATATTAGAATCCCTTGGGGCAACTTCTCAAAAATAAAAGTCAAGCAGAGAGAGTCAGTTACCATATGGTTTCATTGATTTGTGGAGCATAACAAATAGCATGGAGGACAAGGGGAGTTAGAGAGGAGAAGGGAGTTGAGGAAAATTGGAAGGGGAGGTGAACCATGAGAGACTATGGACTCTGAAAATCAATCTGAGGGTTTTGAAGGGGCGGGGGGGTGGGAGGTTGGGGGAACCAGGTGGTGGGTATTGCAGAGGACACGGATTGCATGGAACACTAGGTGTGGTGCAAAAACAATGAATACTGTTACGCTGAAAATAAATTTAAAAATTAAAAAAAAAAAATCTCTGGGTCCCCTACTGGAATTTCTAATATAATTTTCCCAGATTGTGGCCTAAGTATTAATATATTTTTTAATTCTCTCAGATTATTCTAGTTGTACATCACGTTGAGAATCACTCCTTAGGATGATTTTCCAGTCAAAACGTATGATGCCAAATTCTTACAAAACACAGAGATTAACCCTTTTTACTTTATTATTTTAAAAGATTTTATTTATTTATCCATTAGAGAGGAAGAGAGAGAGAGAGAGAGCAAGCAGGGAGAGGGAGAGGGAGAGGGACAAGCAGACTCCATGTTGCCTAGCTCAGAGCCGACTCTAGGCTGGATCTGAGATCATGACTTGAGCTGAAATCAAGTGTCAGACATATAACCAACTGAGCCACCCGGGTGTTCCAATATTAGTCCTTTTTAGATTAGTAGAATTTTGTCCCTTAGATCTTATCTGGCAATCTTCTTCAATATGTATTTAGCGTGTTCTGTTACATCCATTGTCCAGAATTTCCTTTTTTTTTTTTTCTTTTAAGATTTTATTTTTAGGTAATGTCTACACTCAACATGGGGCTCAAACCTACAACCCTGAGACCAAGAGTCACATGCTCCACCAGCTGAGCCAGGCAGGCACCCCCAGAACTCCCTGTTTTTGTCTATAATAGTAGTTCTCAACCAGGGACTTTTCGCTCCCAGCAGCACATTTGACAATGTCTGGAAACATTTGTGATTATCTCAGCGGGAACAGTACTACTGGCATTTAATAAGTAGAGGCTAGAGATTCTGGTAGCATTCTATAATGCACAAGACAGACTCCACACATGGAACAAAGAATTATCTATCTTAAAATATCAATAGTGCCAAGATTGAGAAATCCTAGTTTACACAAAACATTTATTTCAGAGGTTTACCTCTAAATTCAAGGTCTTTTTAAAGACACTATAAATATCAAAGTAATTCAAATAAAAGGCAACCCACCACTGTTAAAACAGATGACACTAATCTAACAATAATTTAATTAGGCATTCGATTCTTTTCATGACTTTTAAACTTCTGTGCAATGACTGATGCTACTATAAAGGGTGTGCTTTCAAAAGTCCCTTATTTGACCTAGTGAAAAACAATATTTGGATCCCTCAAACACTCTGGAGTATACTTCTACTCAGGGTTATCTGTTTGATTTGATTCAAGATAGAAAGAGTAAAAGCCACTTAAAATGAATCCTAGATAGAAAGTTACCAACATAAGACTCTTCAATGTGCCCTCAAGTAATCTTTAAAGCAGATAATATGTTCAGGTTTCAGCAGGAAATCAGTCCCTTCATTATTGTCGTAATGGATTTACCCTGCCTGCTATTGCCTAACCCAACTAGCCTTCCCCCCAAGAGACCAGGTCTCAAATGTAAAAGTATTCTTTGTCTCCTTGCACCCTTTGCTCTACTCACCCAACTCTATATATTTGTAATCTGGCTTTTAATCAACTGACTTCTACCCTACTTCCCCTCCCAACCACCAGCCCAGGAACAGGTACATGGCCCAGACTGGACCAATCTATGGTTCATTACAGACATTGTGAATAAAGACTCCTGGAGCAAAACTGGAGGTATCTGAAGACCTCCTCCTGGGGCCAAGTCCCACATAATCTGACAAGTTCCCGTCCCTCTTCTCAATTTCCAATTTGTGTGATTAATGGCATCTTTCCTTTAAAACATATTTTTGCATTACTATGACTCAAAATCCTAGTGGATTTTCATTTTTTATAGGGAAAAAATTGTATGTACTATTTATATACCAGTTACCAGTTGTGTGACCATAGAGAGATTATTTACTTTCTCTATATCTCAGTTTTTTTAATCTATAAAGTCAGATAATAATAATAAGTAACTCATAATGCTGCTATGGGATAGTCCATGTGAAATACTTCACAAATTCTGGACTCAGTAAGAACTAAACAATTTTTATTATTATTATCATTATTGTATGAATAATACATGCTGTTCTATGGATTTTGAAATTGACCTTTTAAATACTTACCTTATCAATTACATTGTTTTGGGAATTAATTCTCTTTCAGTTTTTAAGTAGAAAAGCATACTGTCTACAATTAGTAGTAATTTAATTCCCTTCTTTTCTTACATGTTCCTACATTTTTCTTTCCTTAATGTATTTTTTTTAGAATTTTAAAATTCAGAACTTTTATGGATTTTCAAAATTATTTTCCTTTTGTTCTTTGTGAAATGGAATTTTAAAGTCTAAAATTTCAAGTTTTCCTTAAATTCTTTAAGCTATAAAATTTTGACTACTGGGGAGCCTAGGTGCTTCAATCAGCTAAGTGTCTGATTTCAGCTAGGACCATGATCTTGGTGTCCTGGGATTGAGCCCCACATCACTCAGTGGAAAGTCTGCTTTTCCCTCCCTCTCTTCCTCTTCCCCTCCCTCCACTCATGCACTCCCTTTCTCTTTCCAATAAATAAATAAAAATATTTTAAAATGTTTTTGATTACATGTGCCTGGGTGACTCAGTCAGTTAAGTGGCTACTTTTGGCTCAGGTCATGATCCCAGGATCCTGGGATTGAGTCCCACCTTGGGCTCCCTGCTCAGCAGGGAGTCTACTTTTCCCTCTCCCCGACTTGTGCTCTCACTCTCTCTCTCAAATAAATAAATGAAATCTTAAAAAAAATTTTTTTTTGGTAACTATTATTTATTAATTATTGTTTCTTTCCCATGCACTCTGACTGCCCTTCTAGCCTGCCAGCCCCCTCTAGAAATTATACTAAGTGCATGGCCATTTCTTAGTGTGTCTCTTGGGTCTGTTTTTGTTTGTTTGTTTCATTGTCCATTTCCTCCCTGTTCTAAATTTTCTTAATATATCTTCAAATCTGAGGGGCCTTATGTAGCATGCACTTGGATCCTTATTAAGATTTTATTTTGAAAATTGTGTTATCATAATGCATTCTTTCTGGTAGGTCATTATATTCTGTGATTGTTTCATTTTTCCTCGTATATCATGTTTTCTAATAGTCAGTGGAGAGTCAGAACATTACTACTCAGTGATAATGAGGTCATACCCCAAAGGGTGACAGTGGAGGCCATGTGGGGAACAGTAAAAAGGGACCCCATATCTTTCAGTCTAGGTAGTAGTAACAACGGCTCAGTGAGAAGCCAGAAATTTCACCTCTTTCCAGTATAGGAGGGAGAAACTTCCTAACAAATACCAATGAGGAACCTGCATTGTATCCCAACCTAGATGTAATGAGATAGCACTCTCTCCCTGACATTCTCTGCAAGAATAAAGTAAGAGAAAGCCAAATACAATAAAATATTTAAGTAAAATGAAGAGGCTAATTATACATTTCCAAAGACATCCAAGTTTTAATAGAAAATCAGTGATCATACCAAGAACCAAAAAGATCTCAGAAGAAGGTATCAAACAATGATTAATATCACTATAGCCTCTGCAAACCTCAAAAGAGAAATGAGGCAATACAATGAACAATTCTACACATAAGTTGGACATCTTAGATAAAATGGATCAATTTTTTGAAAGTATAAGCAACCAAAATTCACCTAATATGCAATAGATGATTTGAATAGATCTGTAACAAGTATGGAAATTGAATTCACGAATTAAAAACTCCAGAAAAAAGAAAAATCTTTCAGCCCAGATGGTTTCACTGGCAAATACTATCAAATGTTTAAAGAAGAAAGACTGAAACCTTTCCCCTAAAGCACAGGAATACTACACGGATGTCTACTTGCACTAATCTCATGCAACATAGTAATGGAAGATTTCACAAAGGCAAGAAAAGGAAACAAAAGATGTACGAATTTTAAAAATTATTTCTATTTACATATGACATGATTGTGTATGTAGGCATTTCTAAGAAACTTAATGGGAAAAAAATCCCTAGAACCAATAACTGTTTTCACCAATGTTGCAGGATACAAGATCAACAAAGAAATCAACTATATTATCTATATTCTAGCAACGAACACAAGAACACCAAAATTAAAATACAATGCCATTTATAAATGTCAATCTAACAAATCTAACAAAACACAGGATTTGTATGTTAAAAACTATAAAATGTGGACAAAGTAAATGAAAGGTAATCTAAGTAAATGTAGAGATACACTATGTTTTAAGGATTAGAAACTCAGCACAGGAAAGATCTATTCTCCACAATTGATATATACATTTTGCAAAATTCTTACCAAAATCCATGCAATATTTTTGGGAGACATGAATAAGATTATTCTAAAATGCATGTAGATAGGGAAATGAACTAGGATAGCTAGAACAATTTTGAAAAATAATAATAAAAGGATGAATTTATCTAATTTCAAAACTTACTATATAGCTACAGTATTTAAAGCTGTAATAATTCTGTAAAAATAGACGCAGATCAGTAGAACAGAATAGACAACTCAGAATTAAGACACAAAATTCTGCCAATTTTATTTTTAATAAAAATGCAAAATTAATTCAAGAGAGGGAAGATAGACTTTTCAACAAATAGTATTAAGGCGTTTGTACTTCTTTAGGCAAAAAAACAAAACCAGAAACAAAAACCAACCACAAAAAATAAACCTTTACCTCACACAAAACTAATTCAAAATGTAACTCATAAAACTTTAAAACTTGTAGAGAGAACCTAAGGGAAAATCATTGAGATCTAAGTGTAGGCAAAGAATTCTCAGACTTGACACCCAATGCATAATCCATAAAAGGAAAAAATTGATAAATTGAACTTCATCACCATTGAAACCTTTAGTTCTACAAAAGACCCTGTAAAGAGGACAACAAGGCAAGCTACAAAGTGGGAGAAAAATATCTGCAAGCCACATATCCAAAGCAGAACTAGTATCTAGATTACATAAAGTACTATTAACTCAACATTAAAAATAAATAAATAATTCAATTATGTAAAGGACAAAATACATGAAAGGGGACATGTTACTGAAGAAGGTATACAGATGGCAAATAAGCACATGAAAAGATGTTTGGCATCATTAGTCATTAGAGAAATGCAAATTAAACCACCTTGAGATATAACTACACACCTAACAGAACAGTTAAAATAAACAACAGTGATATTACCAAATGCTGGCAAAGGGTGCAGAGGATGTGTATCACTCATACATTACTTGGGGTGATGTAGAGTGGGAACAGTCACTCTAAAAAACAGTTTAGCAGTTTGCTTAAAAATTAAGCATGCAACTATCATATGAGCCAGCAATTATGCTCCTGGGCATTTATCTCAGAAAAAAGAAAACTTACGTTAATGCAACAACCTAGATAAATCCCCCCCAATATATATATATATATATAGAGAGAGAGAGAGAGAGAGAGAGAGAAGCCACGCCAAAATGTATCTCACCCTGTAAAATTCCATTTGTTTAACACTTTGAAAATAACTTATAGAGGTGGAGAACAGATTAGTAATTGCCAAGAGTTGAGTCTAGATGGTAGTTGTGGCTATAAATGGGCAACAAGAGGGATCATTGTAGTGATGGAAATGTGTACCCTAATTGCATCAATGCCAGTATCTGGTTGTGATGTTACACTAAAGTTTTGCAAGGTATTACCATCGTAGGTAAAACTAGGTAAAGCATGCATGATGTAATGTATCTCTGTCTTATTTCCTACAACTGGATATAAATCTACAGTTATCTCAAAATAAGAAATTTAATAAAAAATCTGAATTAGAAATGATAATGAAAGTGATAATTTTTCTAAAATTAAGACTCAATGTTAGATAAAATGTATTTATCATTCAAGTCAGGATTAGTGAGAAAAAAAATTCATATATTGTCTAAAAAGTCCTATCCAGTGTGTATTACCAGAAGCAATTTACTTGTAATAATCTAAAGTCATATCATATTGCCTACCAATAGATTTTGCTAATTTGGTTACGATAAGAAATTCTTTACTACACATTCTTTCAATAATCACCATCCATGCAAAGATTACGTATTATTTATACCTAATGAGAGAGGAGAGAATCGCTGTCCCATATTTTTAAGTATCCCTCCTCTTTTGTTATCCTGTAAATTTAACTACTTGAGTGATAATTAACAAAGCTAATGAATCATAACTAATTTTTAGCAGCAACGAATAAAAATCTATAGCATTCCTATGGTTTGCAAAAACACATTGCTAACAACTTAGTGACTAAAAATGGCTGGTGCTCCATGAGTGTAGAAGACTAAAACAAATACTAACCCAGTAATGGGGAGTCGTAGGAAACAGTTGGATTTCTAAGGTAGTATTTCTAAAAAGGAAATGGTGCAAAAACATAGTTAAGATATCAGAAAGGACTGGTGGGGAATATCAAGTAGGCAAAATGCAGAAATAACCTTCTTGCATGTTCCGAAGAAGTAAAATTAAATCCATTTTTGTTTCAATGCAGTTTTCACTAAGTGAACAAAAATTACCATTTTGACAGAAAGCATTCACATAAAGGAATATTATAGACATCTGCACATGGCAAAGAAAATGACAATACTTTGCTACAACAAGAATTTAATTCTCTTGTCATCACATAAATAATCTTTGTCAAAAAATTATGATGGAAGCATTAAACCAAATGTGTATTTAAATATGTCTGTTTTATGGATGAAAATGATATAGTTTTTTTCTGATAAAGCATATAAACAGAAAACACTAATCATATTGAACATTAAGTACAAAGAATGGAGTCATATCTTCACACACATTTGTAACAAATACTCTCATTATGACTGTTTAAATCCTTTTCAGTGATCAACATATCACTTTCAAATCAGACTTAAGTTTCCTTCATCATCCCCTCTCTTGAGTCTCTATTCCAAAATTTTGTCATGGGGTGCTGTATTAAATCTTTCTAGTGGGACCAACTAACAAGAAAAATCAGGAACTTTTTATAATGTTGTATTATTTTCTTATTTTTATATAAGGTTTATTTTCATTTATTTGAGTAATTCAAATACGATAAAACTATTTAAAATTTTTGTCATTTCCAAGTTTTTTTCAGATTCTTTTTTATCTTTGGTTTTTAAAAAGTCAGCATCTGGCCTTCAAAACTCAAGCTTTTGCATATATATTTGTAAACTACAGTACTGTAATAACTATGTGTGGTGACAAACGGTAGCTACACTTGTGGTCAGCACCCGTAACATAGAGAGTTGTCGAATCACTATGCTGTACACCTGAAACAAATGTAACATTGTTTGTCAGCTATACTTCTGGAAAAAACAACAACAACAACAACAACAACATTTTAAATAGCAAATAAATACCATTATATTATACTGAACCATCTCTAAGCACAAGTACATAAATCTAATTTATGACTTCTATGAAAATGTACTCAAAATAGCTATAAATACATTAAGGGCTTAATGCTTAATCAGAAAAGGATGTTCTTTTCCAAGTTATCCATTCACATAAATTGACTAAGATACACTTATTTCAACCATAATAATGAAAAGATCTTTTATTTTTGTCCATGTTTTAACCAATGAAATATTTTGTATGCTCCTAATTCGAACCCTGCCTTGTATTTGAAGAACAGCCATGGTCACATCACCTTTAAACCTGGTCCTAATAAACACCCATTTTCAGTTTCCTCTCAAGTACATTAGATTAGGCTCTCAGCAGGGGAATAAAGCATCACTTGTCGGCTGGTTTATACCAACTCTTACCAAATCCTTCACCCAGCTGTACTATGTATGCAGACTCTACTTTAATGGGCGAAATGATATCACCAATAAGGTGAAATGCCATCTATGAAATACGATCATTGTATTCAGTGGCCAGAAGACAACGCTCCAAGTGGAAGTCGAAAGCTGGGCTATTATCTGTGCTTCCTAAAATGCTGAACAATAACTAGGTTTTCCTACTGAAAGATAAACCCAGAACTGAAATTCACTCTTTCTATAGAAAATGTTCAAAGAACAAAGCTTGTACACACAGGGAGAAATTGAGCCTGATTATACCCTCCAAAATAAAGGGGGAAAAGTGATTTCAAATCCTGCACAAAGAAAGATGTGCTCAGATAAGTATATAACTACTGGCAGAACAATTCAATCAATCATTCTTGCTAAGATGTATGTGTGACTTCTGAGAAACAGGGTACTTTTCTAACAAAGATTAAGTTGCTTCCACCGTGAGTGGTACCAGCTAGTCATATCCTGATGTGTCATAAAGGACAGACAGGAAGTAGGTCCAATACAAAAGAAGAAAGAAAAAAAAAAAAAAAAAAGGAAGCATTGATGATCAAACAGCTAGTTGTTCTCAGCAGTGATTTTTTTCTTTAAATCCCCTTTTACAACTAAGCACTAGAATGTCTTCTAACAATGCACTACAAAAACACTGCAGAAAATTGTTTACCTTGAAACAAAAAAAAAAGATCATTCATTTCAAAGCAAAACTGCAGTGCACAGCATTCTGCAACAAGACTCAAATAACCATGTAAGCATTAAGGAAGGATTCCTTTGCACAATAGAGAGAAAAAAAAATATTTGCTAGAGACTTCTACTTTTGGCCTACTATGGTTAAACATGTATTAAAGGCATGAGCGGAAGAAAAATTAAAAAGCAGAGACTAGCAATATTTGACAAGAGCTAAATTCTTTAATCCAGTTCCTGTAAGATCCCATTTAGATTTCCACATGAGACATAAATGGCCTTGGAAATGGTTTTCAAAAATCATTAGGTCTACAGAATTTATGTACAGCTTGCAAAATTTCCATTGACCAAGTCCACATGTATCAATCCACATTTACCTCTTTTGTCCTGTCTAACCAGCTCTAACATCTATAATTTTATATGTAGTTAAAAAAATATTCACATACAGTTTACATGCCAGTAGACAATAAATTAAAACTGTTTATTATTTCAGCATACATAAAATATGGCCTGCAAATGTATATATCCGTACATAAGAAGGTGTACATGTATACATGCACTAATGTATCAGAATTTAGTACTCAAATGCTATATAAAATATGACACATATATGTACATATATATTCATACTATACATATATACATACACATATATACATATATAAAGTGTTCATAGATATGTCTATAATGTTTATAGTTTGCATATTGCTATATATATCTAGTTTGTGTGCACACTCTTTTTATACATATACAAGAGGATGTGTGTATATATGTAGATAGATACAGAGAAGATAGACAGAATGTATTTATTTCTTTATTTGGTAAGATGCCCATCAACCTTCTCTACAGACAATCATCCCAACCAACATAAACATTTAAATTTTCAAGTGGTGACTTGCAGCTTTGTATTATTTGTATTATTTGTAGATTATTTGTAGATGACCTCTTCCCAGGAATAGAAATGGTGAAACAATATCTTCAACTAGGTTTAATTAATTTTTGGATCAGTTTCCCTTCTTTCACTCCACTGTGAATAGATAGACTTTACCTCCATGAAAAAAGCTAAACGTTAGCCATATTGCTCTCTGCTATCTTGAGAGTTCTAAGATTCTAAATTTATACCGAAAATTGTTTGAAAGTTGAAACTTCTGTACGTGGAAAAGCAATAAAGTGAATAGAATCTCAAAGGAATTTTTTAGTAATTAAAAAATAATTTACTACTAATAGATAATATAAAAGATATATTCTTCAGATTACTCAAGTACATTTAGTGTATTACAATATTAATTTTGATACAGATAATAAAGACCACTGTCAACCGAGTGGACAATGCTGGATTAAGCGGGGGGGGGGGAATCCCTTAAAATGTATATTATATATATTTTAAAATGACCAAGAATACATAAAGGAACACATTCTGATCACATAAAACATCTAGAATTTGAGGACTGACTTACCTTGGGTCAAGTATTCTAAATACTTGAACGGCATTAACTTATTTAATTTTCACAACAGCTTTGTGAGATGGATACTATGTTTAAATCTGTTTCAGAAGTCTATCTATATCTATATCTCAATATAGATATACCTACCAAATCCAGACATATTTTCCTGGATTACAGATTAATCACCCTTTCTAAAGTAATAACATACACACTTAACCCTCTTGTTCCTGAAATTTCAATAAACATACTAGCTAAGGGGTAGATGCTATATATAACTGTCCATCTAAGTATGGTAACTGCCTCTGAATTCAGTCTGGACAAATTTAGAGTAAACAATCTAACTAGTTTGGACATACATACATGTCTATAAAACATCAATGTAGTCAAAACAATAAACACCCTTCACCTCCAAAACTGTCTCATGTCCCTTAGAGTTTTTGCCTCCCACTGCTTCATTCCCACCCATGCACAGCCAACTACTTATTTGTTATTTGCTCTCTATCACAATTCCACCAGTCTTTTTAATTTTTGATATTCTCATAGACAGGTAGTGATATCTCATTATGGTTTCACTTGCATTTCCCAAATAACAAAGGATGTTGAACATCACTTCATACGTATACATGCTATTTAGGTATCTTCAAAGTGTCCAGTAAAAACTCTTTTCTACTTTTAATTGGGTTGTCCATTTTCTTGAGTTTTTTATATATTATTGCATAGACATATTTTATATATGCATATATATATTTTATATTTTATATATATTCACATATATACATACATATACACATATACCTATATATACACATATATATGTGAATTCATATACGTATATATATATATATATATGAATAGATACGTGCTTAGTCTGCTTGGGCAGCTATAACAAAATACCATAGACTGGATGGCTAAAATAGAAATTTATTTCTCACGGTTCTGGAGGTGGGAAGTCCAAGTTCAAGATTCTGGAGAGGTGCCATTCCTAGTGAAAGTTCTCTTTCTGACTTGCATATGGTCACCTTTTTGCGGAGTCCTCACAAGGCCTTGCTTGTGCAGTGAGAGAGCTTTCTCTTCCTCTTCTACACGGCCAGTAATCCTATCCTGTGGGCCCCTCCCCACCATGACCTAATCTAACTCTAATTTCCTCCCAAAGTCCCTACCTCCAAATACAATCACACTGGGGCTTACAGCTTCAACATATGAATTTGGGAGGACACAAACATTTAGTCCATAACAACTTGTACCCAGAACTTTACATATTCTGGATGCAAGGCTTTTTCAGGTAGATATTATTCCATGGCTACTAGTCTTCTCTTCATTTATCAGAGTCTGAGTAGAAGTTATTAAGGTTGATGAAGTCCAATTTCTACATTTTTTAAATTATTTTTTGTGTGTCATGTGTAAGAAATCTTTGCCTAGCTAAAAATCTCAGAAGTTTTCTCCTGAACCATTACATGGACTATTGATCTGGTTAGGATTTTCATTTCTCTCAGTACCGAGTTTTCAGTTTTCAGTGTGCAGCTTAAACAATCATTTCATGGTTTTTGTTACTATTATCTAGGATAATGTGTTTTATTTCAATGTTCAGTTGTTTGTAGTTACATGAATATAATCAGGTTTTTGTACATTGGTCTTGTGTACTGCAACCTTCCCAAAGTCACCTCCCAGTTCTAGTAGTATTTTATAGATTCCATATGCTTTTTCTTATAAATGATCATTTTCAGAGTATAGACAGACAGGTTTACATCTTTATTTCCAATCTGCATGACACTTACTTATGTTAACTGCTTTATTACACTGACTAGAAGCTCCAGTACAATTTTGACACCAAATGGAGAGAGAAAACCTACATGTCTTTTTCCTAATCTTAGGAGGAAAACAATTAATGTTTCCTTATTAAGCTTGATGTCAGCTGTAGGGGTTTTTTTGGACTCTGGTTATACGGTTGAGAAACCTTCCTTCTTAGTTAGCTAAAACATTTTTTTTTAAATCATGAAAAGCATTTTCCTTTATTTTAATTTTATTTTGTTTTACTAAAATGATTTTGCTACACTGTTGAGGTGATAGTGTTGCTTTTCTCTTTTGTTAGTATAATACTTACAATATAACATACATTGATTTATTTTCAAGTGTAAACCTATCATGCCTGAGTAAACTCCACTTGATAATGATAATATTATCAATTTTACATACGGTGAGTTCTATAGCTAAAATTTTAGCAAGTGTTTTTTGTATTTATATACATGAGGAATATTGATCTATACACTTTCTTTATCACATTTTGGTATGAAATAAATACAGTTTTATCTCGATTTCATTTTGCTATGAAATTAATACAGTTTTCCTGAAATGAGTTACATTGCTTCTTCTTCAATTCTGGTGGGGAGGAAAGTTTGGCTAAAACTGGTCTTGTGTTTGTAAAATTGTTATGTGAAGCCAATTGAACCAAGACAATTTTGTTATTTATATTTTTATTAAATATTTTAAACTGTAAATTCAATGTCTCTTGTAGGTATAGTGCTATTCAGATTACTAATTTCTTCTTGGGGGTGTTTGAGAGTTTGAATCTTACAAGAACTTTGTCCATTTTACAAAAAAATTGTGTATGTATTTGAGTAAGTTTTAAAATAATATTTCTGTATTATATTTTGTAATATTTGTAGAATATATAGAATTATCACTTCTTTCATTCTTAATGCTGATAATTGATAACTTTTCTTGTTTTCCTTGATTGGTCTGGCCAGTTATCAATATTATTGATTTTTTTAAAGAACCAAGTTTTGATTTCATTGAGTTTCTCTACTTTTTGTATGTGTTTTATTTTCAGTTTCACTGAATTTCACTCTGATCTTCAATTTCATTGTATTGAATATTTTGGTTTTGTTTGCTCTTCTTTTTATTTTTTCGTAAGTTAGAAGCCTAGGTCAATGAGTCAAGACCTCTCTCTCTCTCTCTCTTTTTTTTCCTAATAGATGTTTATTGTTAAAATTTTCCCTCTATGTTCTACTTTACCTGTGTCACATAAATTTTGCTATGTTGTCCTTTCAACTGCATTCTGTTCATAATACTTTCTAACTTCCTTTAATTTCTTCTTTGACCTATGGGCTATAGAGAATAGTGTTATTGAATTTCCAAACATTTGAGGACTTTCAGAAATCTTGCTGTTGATCTCCATTTTTTGTTTTTTTGTTTTTGTTTTTGTTTTTGTTTTAGAGAGAGGGAGGAGTCAGGAGAGGCAGATGGAGGGGTGGAGAGAATCCTAACCAGGCTCCATGAAGAGGTTGATGTCACAACTGTGAGATCATAACCTAAGCCAAAATCAAGAGTCAGATGCTTAACCAACTGAGCCACCTAGTTGCCTCTGCTGTTGATTTCTACTTAAGTTTTTTATGGTCAGATAACTTACTTAGTATGTCTTAAATTTTAAAAAATTTATTGAAAATTTTCCCATACCCCAAATGTGGTCTACCTATACATATTTTCCAGCAATTTAAAGTTTGTATGTTCTGTGTTGTTGGGTAAAGTGCTCTATAATACCCTTCAGGTCACATTGGTTGATAGTATTCAAGTCTATTTTCTCTTGCTTATTATCTTTTTATTTCTTTTATTGTTTATTTAGGTAAAGGTTTTTAATCTTTGGCTTTATTTGTAGATTTGTCTATTTCTTCTTGCCATTCTGTCAGTTGTTACTTCATATACTTTGAAGTTCTATTATTTGGTGCATAAACATTTAGATGTTTATATGCTTTTATGAAATTAATTTCTTTAACTCTGGAATAGTCTTTATTCTGATGTGCAATACCTGATATCAATATAGCTACTCCAGTATTCATGGTTAGCATTGGGATGGTCCATATTTTTTTTTTCCTTTCCTTTCCTTTTCACGTATTTGTATTTTTATATTTAAACTGAGTTTTTTGTAGGATGCATGTAGAGTTGAGTCTTGCATTTTTATCCAATCCAACAATTTCTGCCTTTTAACTGAGATGTTTAGAACGTTAATATTTATTTATTTTTTTCAGAACATTAACATTTAATATGATTATTGATATAATTGATTTTAAATCTACCATTTTTCTATTTGTTTACTTTCCTATACCTATTCTCTGTTTCTCTCTTCTTTTGGATTGTATATTTTCATGATTCAATTTTATTTCATTTTTACTCATTAGTTATGAATTTCCATGTTATTTTTGCTGTAGGATTTATTGTATACATCTGCAAGTTAACTGAATGAATGTATGTTAAAGTGGTATCATGTTACTTCACATGCACATAACAACTTTTCATCAAAGGTGGAAAATTGTATTCTACTATTTCTTCTAACATTTTTCTGCCTCTCCTTCTTTCTCCACTGCTCCAATTATATATTATACAGTAATCTAGGACTAATTACTCTTTCACAAAAGACAAAACCCTTTTTAAAATTCTAACCAAAGCTTCCTGAATTGTAAGAATGTCTACCCACTTCAACTGTGGGGAACATGTACTATTTCCAGCTCTGCATGAGCTTGGGTTAGCATTCCTTTAGTCTTTCCATGTGGTTCTTTCCCAGCCTTGAGCATTTTCTTGATGCTTAAAAGTTAATCAGTACTCAACCAAATACTTGAGGAACATTCCAAATCTCCAGTTTTCTCTCTATTCAGTCTCTCCTTTCCTATATTCTGACTAAGGAACTTTTGGCTTCCCTGAACTCCCAATTTCAACTCAGGGAGATGATCAGTATCTCCCCATGTCCTGCTCCTGTCCACCTCCTTGGCTCTGCTTCATGGCCTGGACATTTTCTCTGGGCTTTTAACTGTAGAAATGACAAGTATCTCCTTTATTGTGTCTTGTCTCTCAGGAATTCCTGGCCTTCATTGTTTGACGTTCAAAGGCTTGAGAATGTTGTTATATGTATTTTATTCCTGTTGTTTAATTGTCTCAGGAAAGAAGATAAAGCCAGTTATTGTATTTCCATCTCTGCCAGAAGCACATTTAAATACTTCTCTTTAAGTAATGGGATTACATTGTATATGTCATTTTGCATCTCTCTTTTTACGTTATAAAATTTCTTTGAAGCTGAATCATATCTGTTGACTTTTTTTGAGATAACTCTTGAACTATTTCTAAATCCTTTAGAAAAGAGCATAAATTTGTAAAAAAGCTAAGCCTTTCAATGTTCGTAGCACCTAGGAGTCAAAAAACAAAAGATATTAAAAGTAAAAGCTGTGAAAAAGTGAATGGGCAAATCTTTTGTTTTGGACTACCAAAACACTTCTGAGAGTAACTGTGATTAATGAATGCACATCTTTGCTATTTCCATATTCCTTTTGCAACCATTAATTTAGCACTAAAGACATGGAATCCCTTTTCAGGACAAAAAAAGATTGGCACACCTATAATTAGGACCTAATTGAGTTATGTAGACTAGAGATTGAAGAAGTAGTATGGCCTACTATTATATACTTTGAGTTCATCTTAGTAAGCAAAGGACTTTTAAAATCATTACCACTTCTTTCTATGAATTAATAATAATAGTATGTCAGAACTGTAAAGATTAGGTCAGTCATTAAGCCACCACTTTAAGGTGGATCATATGAGAGCAGTTATATTTCAGAAGAAACAATATCTATGTTTAAAAATACATTGTGGGGGTTCCTAGGGGCTCAGGCAGTTAAGCATCTCCCTTCTGCTCTGGTTATGATCCCAGAATCCCAGGACCAAGCCCCAAACAAAGTCCCTGCTCAACAGAGTCTGGTTCTCCCTCTGCCCCTTACCCCACTCATGTTCTCTTTCAGTGTCTCTGTCTCTCTCTCAAATAAAAAAATTAAATCTTTTTAAAAATGCCAGGTGGTGGGTATTATGGAGGGCACATAGTGCATGGAGCACTGGGTGTGGTGCATAAACAATGAATTCTGTTATGCTGAAAAGAAATAAATAAAAAAATGCATTATGCATCTATAGCATATATTAATCATAATCTTAAGAAGTCAGAATAACAGACTTTTATTTTAAAGATTTTATTTATTTATTTGACAAAGAGAGATCACAAGTAGGCAGAGAGGCAGGCAGAGAGAGAGAGAGAGGAGGAGGAAGCAGGCTCCCCAACGAGCAGAGAGCCCAATGCAGGACTCAATCCCAGGACCCTGAGATCATGACCTGAGCTAAAGGCAGAGGTTTAACCCACTGAGCCACCCAGGTGCCCAGAATAACAGATTTTATTTGGAAAAAATATTTATTTAGCAAATACCTATTTATTTATTATCTACCTGTTTCTTATCTACCGTAGTTTGGGATGCCATAACAAAATAATGTAGATGGGGTGGCTTATAAACAATACAAATGTATTTCTTCGAGTTCTCGAGGGTCTAAGCCCAAGATCGTGTGGCAGCAAGGTGGAGTTCTATTAAGAGCATCCTTCTGGGATTCAGAACTGTTGATTTCTTACAGTATTGTCACATGGTGGAAAGCAGAGGAGAAGAAAGCTCTTTAGTGACTCTTAAGGGCACTAATCCCATTTATTGGGCCTGTACCCTCAAGACTTCGTCTAACCTGAATCAACTCCAAAAAGCCTCACTTCTTGATGCCTCAGGCCTAATGCTTTGGGGGAGTATGATTTCAACATAAGAATCTTCTAGCCAGGGCGCCTGGGTGGCTCAGTGGGTTAAGCCTCTGCCTTCCGCTCAGGTCGTGGTCCCAGGGTCCTGGGATCGAGCCCCACATTGGTATCTCTGCTCAGCAGGGAGCCTGATTCCCCCTCTATCTCTGCCTGCCTCTCTGCCTACTTGTGATCTCTCTCTCTGTCTAAATAAATAAAATCTTAAAAAAAAAAAAAAAAAAGAATCTTCTAGGGACACAAACATTTAGTTCATAATTCATTCTATCTATTTATCTATCATCTATCTATCATCACCTTTCCTTTTATTCTATTCTATTTTGTTCTATTCTATATTTTCTATCCATTTATTTTTTTGTGTTTGATGTCTGACTCCCAGGGCTTGAAGCTAATTCGCATTACTTATTACCTGTGTGCCTTTATCGATTTCTCTGTGTTTCTATTTTCTCATTTAGAATATGAGAAAAATAATCATTCCTCTTTATAGAGCAAAGAAAATAAATTGATGGAAGCCCATAACACAATGTTTGACCCTTTTTCTCAGTAAATATAAACTATTAATTTCTGTTTCTGCTAAAAGTTTGATCTAGTCATTTCTCATTATCTGTGATTTTTATCTCTGTAACATGTTAATCCAGAACTGAAGCCCAGATTTTTTGTTTTTCTGTTTTTAATTCATTCAACCCCACTTAACAAAAGATGATTTCATGTGAACATACTTTATTAAAATCTTTACGTACTAGAAAGGCATTAGATTACAGAACTATCCAGCAAACATTTTTAAAAATTGAAATATCATTGGTCAAAATCTGTAACTATTGTACAATGCCTCTGGGAATTCTTCACAGGTAGATATTTCAAAGCAATTGCTCAGGCCCTCCTAGTCTCCTAGAGGACAGTACCCACACACAAATCCTGTTAAATTCTTAGGTATAGCAGTCTTACCCCACCCAACTCTCCTTGCCTCATATTTTTGATTAAATAGCTTTATTAGGTGTGTTTCTAAACAATTCCTGAGATGACTTCTGTAATCAGTGTTAGACTGGGTTTTATCTTGTAGAAAAGGAGGAAAAGAGAGGATAGGAAAAAAGGAGGGAAAAAATGAGAAGATGGAAGAAAAGGAAGTCAGAAACCAGCCCATTTAGGTGTAAACAAGAACATTTTAAAGAAATATCTTCATTTACTACAATATAAATGCTATGTCCTCTGGCAAAATGCACAGAGCTCAAAACAATCTTTTTCTCTGATTAAATAATTTTATCTGAAACTTGCTATAGGAATTGTCATCAATTAAAGTGCCCCAGATGCTGAATTTCTGCCCAATTAGCAATTGTATGTGAGTTTACAATAGACAGAACCTGATAATGCTGCTTTTTCCTACACAACTCATTACAAGGTAACTGGGTAAACTGACCTTTAAGGTGCTTTCTAATTCAGAGATTTTAAAAGGTTGTGATTTCTTCATGTATATACAAACCTCACAGAAAGTTTAAGGGATTTTATTAAGTCTTATTCAAATTCATGGAAAAAGCTAAATGCTGAGTTCTGAATGGTTCCCTCAAATGGATTTATATGCTAATCTTACCAGAGATGTAGCCAGTCTGTACTTATTGACTTGATGGCTATTACCTACATAGACTTTTCTAAAATATTCATTACCATATTATCTAAGAAGTTCAAGCTGTAAATGCCATTTAGGTTCAGAATTTATCTACATGTGGGTGTATTTGTCCCATTAGCTTAGGAAATGATCATCTAAAGGCTTAACATGGCTCTTGGGACACAATGTCTCTCCTTGAATTCACCTCCCAGACATTAAAATACATAGTCACCTAGTTTCCTTGCCTTCGTCAGGATTCTACCAACACTGCAGTATTCGGGTACACTCCATCTATTTGTGTCTTTTCCCAGGGCTTCTTTCACTACCTGTTCATATTTTTCTTCCTTTGTTATTTTGTGCCCTGTGGCATAGCTCAGTCAATCAATTATTGCCATCAGGGCTGATACTGCAGGATTCAAACAAAGGCCCACTAGCAACAAAGAAACAGTGGCAAGAGCAAACTGTAGTCTGTGTCACCAGATCAGCTGATCAATCCATGATTGAATTGTTTTTAAATGTATGTCAATTCAAGAACAGGGCTCAGAGATATATTTGAGGCATGAAGGAGAGGGGGAGGTGATTCCAAAACAGTTTTCTTCATAGCAGTGCAGAGATGACCTTGCATTTAAAGATAGAGGATGGGGGAAAGCTCTATGAAAGTGTAAACAGTATGAATTAAGTGCTGTTTATAGGAAGCTGTTTTAATACTCTTGCTAAAGCTGAACAATAGAAAGACACAAAGCTCTGAAAAATGCATGCTGTTCCCTGTGATTGATCCTTTTATCTTTCCAGTCCTGCCCAGATGATAAAAAGCATTTACAGGGTAAATAAGCATCCATGCCTTTATTTTCCCCAAATATGAGATATATCTTCCTTACTTAGAAATTTTTGCTATTAGAGTATTTGTTATGGTATATTTCAGCCCCTCTCCCCACCAGCACCCCTGTTTAAAAAAAAAAGAAAAAAAAAAGAATTTAAAGTTTTGAAGTGAAAATCTGCAATTCCTGATAGAAACCTTTTTGTTTTGTTTTGTTTTGTTTTGTTTGTTTTTGCAATTAACGGACTCATTCTTGGCACAAGGTACCTGGGGTGATGCTAAAAATAAAATAGACTTTGAAGTGAAAAAGGCCTTGTTTCAAACCTAGATGACATTCTTGAAAAAACCCTGGACAATTGCCAGATGAAAATACATGCTCAGCTTACATCAATTCCCATCCTACTCTCCCACCCCACTTTTAACTTTGTTATTTCTAAATTTCTCTAGGACAACATAATTGCCTAATAGCAACACATTGTATCTTAAATAGGAAAAATCACATGTAAAATGGACATTGCAGCAGGGAGTAGGCTAAAGGCTTCCAGCCCACTGGGTCACTGGCTTCTTATCAAGACTCTTCTAGATGGTCCCACCCTCTTGCTTAAGGAAATTGCCCTCTGGAGTTCTTAATAACAGGCTGATGGACTGCACGCAGTTTGTAAGTGACAAAAGTGCGATGGGGGAACAGGTTTGGTTAAATCCAAGGATTTTCTTGTTTCTCTTCATTGATGGTTCTCAAAGGGTAGGGCAAATTACAATCAAGAACAGGGCTTGAAAGAAAAAATGCAGACTGCAAGACCCCAACCTGGAGTTTCTACTCACTGGGTATAGATGGGGCCTGTGAATTTGCATTTCTGACAGCCCCCCGCCGGTCCCCGGCCCCCCTACTCCCCCACCCCCTCCCCACACCGGGTTGTTGACACTGGCGGTCTGCAGACTGTACTTTGAAAACCACTGCTCTACACTGTGCTGCCTTTCATTGGAAAGATATACTTGGGGTATTTTACATTTTACTACCAATAAGATTTGCTATTCAAGAAGAAATACTTGAGAATCATTTGAAAGATGAAATACTATATAGTGATAAGTTAAATTTTATTAAATTCTTGGTTTTTATGCATGTAGAAATCACACACTATGGGAATTAAAATAATGAATGAAATATAATCCATGTCCTCCAAGAGCTCATCAACTAGTTGAGATTACAGCCATAGATACATATTTAAATTTATCATTAACAAAGCAAACACAATGAATGCTTTAGCAGACTTTTTAAAAATGTACTCTGGGAATATGAAGTAGGAAATTCTATTTTAAAACAAGACCTTTGGGGTGCCTGGGTTGCTCAGTGGGTTAAAACAAGTCCTTACCTTCAACTTGCTTTACCTTTGAATCACTTCTACCCTCTTTCTCTTGCTTCCAGATAAACTAAATATATTCTGTTTACTGTGGCTGTTTCTTCACTCACTCACATATTAAAAAACAAAATTCAGCCAAGTCAATTTGATAATTTAATAGGCTTTATTCAACAACTCACGAGTTGGGCAGCATCCCATCTAGCCAGCAGAAAGGAGCTCCAAGGAACTGTCCAAACTGGAAGGCTTTTATAGGAAGAAGGGGAAGGAATAAGGGAAGAGTGGATTACCTCACCTTCCTTTGAGGTATAGAGAGGACTTGGGCAGCAGAGTACTGCATTGGTGCTGAACGGAAAATTCCAGACTGACCAGTTAAGACACCACTCCCGGGGAAAGCAGAAACTACAATTAGGTTAGGTACTGAACCTTGGTTTGGCGATGTAGGCTTAGCACAAGTGACTCCATTTGGGCCTGTTATTTCTTTTTCACACAACTGAATCACAAAACAAGGTTTCTTCATCAAACCCAGCAGTAAAACTACAGTGGGAGAATTCTTCCATCACCTTCTAAATGCCAAATCCAAAGGTCTGACAATAGCCCTTGTGTTTCTGAGGCATGGGCACACTACTGATCATTCTGCAAGCACCCTTAGCTCAGATGACCCCATCCTGTCCCTTGCTTCTCCCACTCACTCAAACCCTTAAGCTCACTTTTTCTTGTCTCAAGACCTCTTCTGTCTCCATCTAGCCTTTACATCTGCTGTTCCTTGAGTTTTGTCACAGGCTCTTTTCTCATATTTTACAAGATTTTCTCCATTTCATAAAGGAGTGATTTTTATTAAAATGAGAGTCTGTACCTTACTCCCCCTTCAAAAAGCATCCACTGAATCCCAGTTGCCTAAAGGCAAGTAAGGCTTCTCATCATCTGGTCTGGTTAATTTTCCATGTGGTCTCTTGCTTCTCTTTTACCTGCTCTCTTCTTCATCCATCTCCATAGATCTATTATTCCACTGGCTATTTTAACTTAAGGTACACATGATTGATTGTGATTAACACATTCCATGGTTACACAAGGGGCTTCTCCTTTGCTTTTCTCTATCTTCTACTCTTGTGATACTTTCCTGCCACCTTTGTGCTTTATTCCTCCTTGATTCTTCTCATGCCAACAGACAGACGCACTAATTAATTTAACATGATCTTCCATCCTATCTTACATATGGTTAGTACAATATAAATTAACACTTGGAGATCATGCACTTTTTTTGTGTCATATAATAGCATATTTTTTACCCGTTTATTCATTATCATTCTTAGTTCTAATTTGTTTTGCTTAGTATTAAGAACTTGAAATTTATTCATTCTTCTACATGTAATTTCACTTCATTAATTTTTTCATTAATTTTTCAAAAATCTTTTCTACTTTTCATTCATGCTTGATTGCATTGCTTAGTATTCCTAATGTAGACACATTTTTGCTAAAATACTTCAAGATTGTTACTTTCAAAAATGGACTTTTTGTGATAAAAATTCTAAATCATTTTCACTCAGAGAATATTTATTTCACTTTCATATTTACATAGCAATTTAGCTACATATAATAATCTATTTAAATTTTCCATGAAAAATTGAAAACAAATTAACCCCATTGTCTTCATTTTAATCTTATATTTAAGTGAAATATAGGTTTTATAGTTAATATATTATATATAATTATGTTTAATGTTTAATATATTACATTATATAATTTATACATAATAATTATATAATATATTATATACAACTTAAACATTTTATATATTATATTGAATTATAATATATATGCTATATACATATTACATATTAAATAAATACAAGGCTTCATATACTTTATTACCTAATTATCTAGTTTTTTACTTTTCTGACATTCAAATGAGTGGTATTAGTTTTATAAGTTAAGTGGCTTGCAATTTTACTCCATTTTATATTCTTAAGATCTTTATATCTGTAGATGCATTTCATTTATTTTCATTTCTGTGTAGTATTAATTGTAGGACTACTATAACATGTATTTATTTATTCTGCTATTGACAAGATCTTATTTTGAAGGGGTTTATTTTCTTTCATTTTGTTTTTAGAAATGAAGTGGCCATAAATCTTCCTGAGCATGTCTTCTAGTACACATGCTGAAGTTTCTTCCAGGTTAAATGCCTAGGAAGGGTTGCTGGAATACAGTATATGCACATGTTCAACTTTCTAAGATGATGCTAAGTTATTTATCAGGGTGATTGCTTGAATTTTTATTTTCATTAGCAGTCTTTGTTGCTATACATCCTCATCAAAAGTTTATATTTCTTGACCTTTTATTATTTGCCAGTCTGATGATGAAATGTATTTTATTGTAGTTTTTCAATACCAATTTGCCACTTTTTTTTTTTAACACTTTTGTGGAGGACATTCATAGATCCTCTTCTTAGAAATGCCTTTCAAAACATTTTCACCATTAGTTTATCTTTTTCTCTGCCATATATATGAATTATTTTTATATCTTCTATACTAATCTATTATAGACATATATATTATATACATGACAATCTATTTTAGATATATATGTGTGTGGGTGTGGGTAAGTACACACAATGCAAATATCTCCTCCAAATTTGTGAAAACTCTTAGTCTTCTAATGAATAGATGTTCTTAGTTTTTGTTTTATTTTTAAGATTTATTTATTTATTTATTTGACAGAGATCACAAGCAGGCAGTGAAGTAGGTAGGGGGGAAGCAGGCTCCCCACTGAACAGAGAGCCTGATGCGGGGCTCAATCCCAGGACCCTGAGATTATGACCTGAGCCAAAGGCAGAGGCACCCCAGAGGTTCTTAGTTTTAATGCAAGTGAAATTCTCAAACTTTTAACTTATGTTTTATGCTCCTGTATCTTGTTTAAGGAAGTCATTACCCCACCCCAAGATTATACAGTCTCCATGTTGTCTTCTGAAACCTTTATAGTTATACATTTCATATTTAAATCTTTGGTCCTTTTGGAAATAACAGTAAAATTGGAATGATATAAGGATTGATAAATCTGTCATATAAACAGTCATTTTTATCACCACCATTCATTTAATGCTCCATCTTTCTTACAACTAATCTGCTTTGGTCTCTTTGTTAGGTATAAACTCTCCATATATGTTCAAATGTGTTCCTTAACCTTCTACTTTCCTAGTTGGTCTGTTCTTACTTTGTTCCACGCATAATGTCTTAGTCATTTTAGATTTTTAGTAAGTCTGGATATCTGGCAAGGTAAGTCACTTACTTTTGTTTTTGCGTTTTTTAAGATTTTTATTTATTTATTTGAGAGCGTGAGCAAGGGAGAGATAGAAAACACACAGAAGAGGAGAGGAGGGGCAGAGGGAGAGGGAGAAGCAGACTCCCCACTGAGCAGGGAGCTGGAGGTGGGACTTGATCCCAGGACCCTGGGATCATGATCTGAGCTGGAGGTAGCCACTTAACTGGTTGAGCCACCCAGGCACCCACTTACATTTGCTTCTTTGTGAAGAGTATCTTGGCTTTACTGTAATATTTGTTCTCACATACAATTTTTAGAATTATTAAACTTGATGTCAAATTTTATTAAATATTTTGTAAGATTATAATGGAAGTAAAGTAAAAATGTAAATCCATTTGCAAAGGATTCACAATATAATATTAAATCTCTTTCTCTATAAACATGGTACATATTTCCACTTACTAAGTCTTTAAATAATTTTCTATCTAGTAAGCATTGTATGTTTTGTGAGAACTTTATGTTGGTTATTGTCAGTAATATACATTTTTAAATCAGATAAATAAAAACATTTGCAATTAATTATGCATCTAAAATTTGGCTGGTTTTATAAATTTTACTGATTTCTCTTAAATAACTGTGGGTTTTCTACTTAGGTAATGATATAATCTATAAACAATGAGGGTTTATGCTTTTCCTTTCCAATTTACATAATTCTATTTTTTCCCTTGACTTACCATACTGATTAGACAGTATTCTTCTTTGCTTTTTTTGTGACTATGAAGAGGATTCTAAAAATATTTTCCATTATATACAATGGGTGCATTAGGTATTTGTGTATGTCCTTTATCAGATTAAGTAAAATTCCTTCTATCCATATTTGCTGATTTTTTTGAAATCCTAACCAGATGTTCACTTTTACTAAATGATGTTTTCTGCATCTTTTGAGATGGTTAAGAATCCAGAAAAAAAAAAAAAAACAAGCAAACAAAAAACACCCACATATAAGGTCTATTGAATTTTGATTAAAAAAGTGAAGACAATTAAAAAGAAAAAGAATAGTTTTTTCAACAAATGATGGTGTAAAAATTGACTATCATATGCTCCTAAAATAAATCTATACCTAGACTACATATAAAAATTACTCAAAATAAATCATGTTCCCAAATAAAAAATCTATAGCCATAAAGTTCCAGAGTTATGCAAAGACTTCTCCGGTATGACACAAAAAACACAGATTATAGAGAAAAAACATGATGAATTATACTTCATTGTGAAAAAGAAGTTCTGCTTTTCAAAAGGAAGTGTTAAGACAATTAGTACACAAGCCATAGGTGGGGCAATACTTGCAAATCATGTATTTTAGAATGTGCTAAAAGATGCATATACAGGGTATGTAAAGGACCCAGAAAAAGCAAGGAAAGCAAAGGAACAATTTAATTTAAAAAGAATGGACAGGAGATCTGACAGATAATTCACCAAAGATAATCTATGGATGGCAAGTCAGTATATAAAAAGAAGCTCAACATTACCAGTCATTAGGGAAATGTAAATTTCCACAGTCAGCCGGCACTACACACCAAACAAAATGGCTAAGATTAAAGAAAGTGATCATACCATGTGTTGGCAAGGATGAAGAGCAAATGGATTGTTAACACATTGCTCCTGGGAGTATCAAATGTATAACCACTTTGGAAAACAGTCTGGGAGTTTCTTAAGAAGTTCAGTATGCACCTACCCGACCTAACCATCCCACTACTAGACATTTATCTAAGAGAAATGAAAACATACATTCACACTAAAACTTATACTTAAAAGTTCATAGCAACTTTGTTTATAATAAAAAAAAAAGGAAACACCAAGATATCCATCAAAAGATGAATAGATGAACAAATTATGGTATATCCATATAAGGAAATATTATTCAGCAATAAAATAGAATGAACTATTGATCCATGCAGCAATGTGGGTGGGTCTATAAATAATTGTTTTGACAGAGATAAAAAAAGATCACGTACAATATTATTCCATTTATATAAAATCCTAGAAAGTGCAAATATCAATACTGATAGAAAATAGATCTATAGTTGGTTAGGAGTAAAAGAAAAGAGACATAAGAAGGGTGGGTGACGGGGCACCTGGGTGGCTCAGTGGGTTAAAGCCTCTGCCTTCTGCTCAGGTCATGATCTCAGGGTCCTGGGATCAGGGAGCCTGCTTCCTCCTCTTTCTCTCTGCCTACTTGTGATCTCTCTCTCTGTGTCAAATAAATAAATAAAATCTTTAAAAAAAAAAAAAAAAAAAGGAAGGGTGGGTGACATGAAGAAACTTTTGAGGGTAATGGATATGTTTACTATCTTGACCGTGATGACTTCACAGCTGTATACATATTTACAGACTTATCACATTATGCATAGTATTATATGTACTTTATTGTATGTCATTTATACCTCATTATAGCTATAACAAAAAACTACTCATTGGTAAAATATTGAATGTTTTAACCCTGAAACTGAGGTTATAGCGGGATGACTAGTCTCATGACTTCTATTCAATTTTGCACTGCTGGTTATAGCCAATGACAATAAGGCAAGAAAAGGAATTAAATGTTCTTGATGCAACTTGGTGAAAAAAAGCAGTCTGGTGCTGGCTCTACTAGACAGTAATATGGGGAAAAAATACACCTTGACCATTTTTCACACTGCACACAAACATGAATCTGAGGTTGATTAATTAATCTAATTAGTTAGTTAGATTAAGTAATCAATAGGGTTAACTGATTTGAGGTAGTCCTAAATTTAAAAAGCTAAAGTACAGAGCACCTAGAAGAAAACATAGTAGAATAGCTTTGTGATCTCATTTTAGGGAAAATTTCTTAATGAAAACGAACTAAAAGTACTAACCAAAAATTTAAAAATATTGTAAACTGTTCTTTTTAACATTAAAAAAATTTCTGCTTCTCAAAACAAATTTTATTTATTTATTTATTTATTTTAAAGATTTTATTTATTTATTTATTTGACAAAGAGAGAGACAATGAGAGAGGGAACACAAGCAGGGGGAGTGGGAGTGGGAGAGGGAGAAACAGGCTCCCTGCTAAGCAGGGAGCCTGATGCAGGGCTGGATCCCAGGACCCTGGGATCATGACCTAAGCCAAAGGCAGACACAACGACTGAGCTACTGAGGTGTCCCCTCAAAAAAAATTTTAAAAGCAAGACACAGAGTAGGAGAAAATATTCACAATGACCTGGCATCCTGAATATATAATGATTCCCATAAACCAGTAATAAAAAGATAGCCTATTTTTTTTAAAGTGAGCAGAGGACTTGGAAAGGCATTTCACAAAGGATATTATATAAATAAATGATCAACAAGCACATGAAAAGATGTTCAATGTCATTGGTCTTCACTGAATTGCAAAGTAAAACCACAGCACCCCTTGCGCACACATTAAAATGACTAAAATTTAAAGGACTCCATAATATCTAATGCTAGACGGGATGTGGGGTATCTAGAAAACGCCTACATTTTTGATGGGGGTGTAAAATGATACAGCCAGGTTTGGAAATCTGTTGGCAGTGTCTAATAAATTGCACCAACTATGAGATCTGGCTGTTCTACTCTGTGCCAGTCTTGTTTCAAGCAGAGGAAAGAAACCATGAGCAACTTGAACAAGGAAAGTTTAACAGAAATTGATTAAATATAGCAAGGAAATTAGAGACTAGACCAGTCAAGGCAATTCCAAAGAACACAAGAACAGCAGGTAGAAGAAATAGCCACTACTTCTAAGGCTTAGATAAACACCCAAAAAAGTGACACCTACCTCTCAGGAGAAGACTCAGTGGGTGTTCACTAGATGGCAGAGTCGTGTGACCATTTCATGTCAGTGGAACATGGTGGAAACAGACTCCTCATGAGTCCTGAGAAAAAAGCACAACAGCATATCATTAACTTTAAACAATATGCTGTACAGCAGACCTCTATAATTTATGCATCTTATATAACTATTTTATACCCATTGAACAACTTCCTGTTTTTGCTCTCCCCATCCCCTGGCAACCACCATTCTATTTTCTGCTTTCATAAGTTTGCCTATTTTAGATGCCTCATATAAGTGGAATCATGCTGTATTTGTTCTTTGGTACCTGACTTCTTTCACTTAATATCATGGTTTTGTTTATTACCTTGACTGGGGTCAGGGGATTACAGGCATATGCATATGTCCAAACTCATCAAATTGTACACATTAAGTATGTGCAGAATTTTTTGTGTATCAATTATGCCTCAATAAAGTTGTTTAAGAAAAAAATTTCTCGGGAAGCTTGTTCATGGGGATGTACATCACTGGAGACTTTCTCTTACAAAACTTACTGTGGGTGGGGGGTGCACTGCCAGGGTAAACTGTTGGTTTGAGTTCAGCTGCTTGCCACCCAGCAGCAGTAAGGTGCTGGGAAAGCTCCACGCGCTGTTTGCAAGGCCGAGGTTGGAGAACTTGTTTACACTGCAGAAACTGGCAGAGAAGCTAACTGGAACCCAAAGGCAAACCTTCCTCCTGCCATGTTTCTCTAGTGCCCTCTGTTGACAAAATTTAACCTGGTGAAATTGACGAAGAAAGATTTAATTGGCCCAGATCCGTTTTCACAGAGCAGGCCAGATTTTCCAACGTGGAACTGAGCGGCAATAGAGAAGGGGCTGGTCCACCTTCCCAGGTGTTTAATTTCCAAAGTAAAAATTTCCAGAGGAAATTAAAATATATTTATCACAAACACTTCACAAGGATGTTCATTACAACTTTGTAATTACAAAGAAAAACAACAAAAAATAATGAAATAAAAATAATAACAAAAATATAAGTATATATATTTTACATATATATAAAACAACAAAAAAACAAAAAATTTGTTATTAAAAATAATAATAAAAGAAGAGAAAACATGGAAACAGCACAACATAAATGGCTTTAACACAAGATTAGTTCTATACATTCTGGTATATTTATACAAAGGCACACAATGCAGCAATAACAAAGATGATTTCACATGACATAGGCGAATCTGAAAAATACATTGATCAAAACGTACATAGTGTATGATTCCACTTTCATGAAATTATAGAACAACAAAATTGATTTTGGGAGAAAGAAATAAGAATAGTGGCTGAGTCCAGGCAGGGAACGTGGATGAGAATTAACTGGAAAGGTGCAGAGGGAACTTTTTAGTGTTATAGTAGAGTTCAATATTCTGATTAGATGTTGGTTAAATTACTGTACATTCATCAAAACCCATCAGACTTAACATGCATGCATTTCACTAGATCTAATTTTGCAACAATTAAAAAAAATTATACATCTAAGGTAACCTGACTAGTTTAGATCAAATTAGCAAAATAAGATTGTAATTTAAGAAAATGCATAAATTCTATTTTCTTTCATACTAAAATATTCTGACAGAGCTTTAGTAACATTTAGTCTTAGTTTATGGTCACATCATTTCCTTAGTCACAAAATACAAGACAAATAAAATTTTTTAAGATGATCAAAAAAATTATACTGTGGAATATACTCATACAGTTATATAGCCTGTCTTAATTACTAATTTCCAGGGGCTTTTAGAAACAAAGAAAATGGGTCACATATGTAAACGATTTTTATCTCCGTTGAAAGATTTATGTTTTGGCCTTCAAACAATAGACAGTAAAAAGACCTGCTGACAAATACAAACTTCTCTAAAATAGGAAGCCAAGCAGAACGTGGGCCTTCTTTTCACATTTTTTGGTTATGTGAAGCACAACAAAAGGAATCAGAAAAAACTATCCAGTTACTGTGACCTATATAACCCACTGTTGCCAAGGGGAGTAAAAATGAGTTTCATCTAGTTGAAGGTATAGTCAATGAGGAGTTTTAAAAGCTTGCTGTTAGCTTTGAATGATTATATAGGGTTGATGTATTAGACATAGCATCATCATAATTTTTACAATATAATGATGTGGTCATCAGAATTACAAAACTCTCTCCAGCATAAATTTTTGGAAGAAACTTTGATACATTATGTGCTCAATTCCATTTGCTGATGTGCAAATTGCCAAGGCAAACTTCCTGTGGAGCAAGCGATGAATGAAGGTCAGTTATCAGATACAAAGTAATGTAACCAAGGCAGTCAAAACAAGGAATGATCTGATTTTGTGTCCAAATAAAAGAAAGGTGGAGTGGCAAGTGTTAATATTTTCATATTTCCTATTTTCATAGAAATGCGTGACTATGATCAGCGTTTCTGTAGCAACAAGCAAGAGTGTTATCAGAGTCGTGATATAGATAAATGGCTTCTCATATATCTTCTTTCTTATAATCACAGAAGGATATGTATCAGAAATGTTGTTAGAGCTATATTTAAAGAACAAAGCAACAACTGTGTCCCAGCAGCAGACTTTTGTTCTTGTCAGAATAGAAGGTGCTAACTACAAGAGGGCTTGTATCTGTAAGGAACAACACAAGTGATTCTATTATTACATGTACCGATTGATTATTTCTCTTGCTTTCTATACCACTGTCAATCAGGACTTAAAAAAAAAACTGACACTTTCTATATTGAACCTAATACTGGAATGTGGAGTAAGTATATTAGAAAGTGGATTTTGCACAAAGAGTAAGTGAAGTCCGTATTTTGATTTTCATTTCCAATAGATATTTTCAGTACATGAGTGCCTGAGTAAAAAGTTACGTATATTTTATAAATGAGGGCATGTCCCTATAAGCTATATATTACTATAAGGGTAAATAAGAAACTTGCTTGGATTTTTTATTTTTATTAATAATAAAATATAAAATATGTATTTTTATTCTTAATAAAGATTATTTGCTCTTCTAAAGTAAAATTACATTTTCAAAGAACATTTAACACGTAATGTATCATTATACTCTATTAAAAACTTAACATAGGAAAAGGCATATGTAATATTGTACATTTATATTAATTTTTAGTCTTCTCATCTTATTGCATTAGAGAAACCCAAAAGTGGTCTAAAATTCTGAATTTTCAAGTAATGTCATGAGGGAAAATAGGGTAATTTCAAATAGTATCAAAATGTTTTATTATGCTAATAAAGAAATTGAATACTTCAGAATTTATATTAATCATTTTGAGTAAACACAATTTATCACATTTATTTTTTCACTTATTATTGATTCTAGTATCATTATCTTGGTATAAATTAGAAAGGAGGTATAAAATTAAATGGAAATTATTATAAGCAAGATGCTTATAAAGTTACATAGATAAAAATCTCAAAAATCATGACCAATATTTGATATTGAAACTTAATCTACTTTATGCCATGGAGACTAGGTTGACAAGACTTTAGTGATCAACTAAAGACATCACAATAAAATGGAAAGTTGAATTACCTTTCTTGGCTGAAAATATTCTTATCACTAGTATTTCTAATATAGTAATTATTATGATTTATATTTACTTTCTGCCCTTAAGAATTATTATTTATGAAAATGTATAATCTAAAGTTCTTTCCCTAATTATATGTTGACTACTGTATTAAACAGTGAAATGTAGGAGCACCTGGGTGACTCAGTCAGTTTCAGTTCAGGTCATGATCTCAGAGTCATGAGATGGAACGCAGCATGTTCAACACTGAGTCTCCTTGAGATACTCTCCCTCTGCCCCTCCCACCAACCCCCTTGTGCACACACCCATACACTCTGTCTCTCAAATAAATAAATAAATAAATAAATAAATAAACAAACAAACTGTTAGAAATAAGAAAATTGAAATGTAGGTTAATTGTGAATTATTCTTAAGCGATCTACACATTCTTTTCTAAAAGTGCTTATAAACAATCATTTCAGAATTAATACCCTTTTCAAATTTGCCAGACTTTTATGTAGTCTACTTTCCCCTGCTTCCAGAATCTTTGCTCCTTCCTATTAGATTAGTTAACAGTTTCGTCAGGAGAGAAGACCTTCCCCTGCCATTCAAGTTTCTTCTAGCTGAACTTAGAATCAAATTGACGTAAAACAGATTAACAGGAGAAAATCAAATTTAAGAGGTGTTCATATGGAGAATCCACAAATTCATGAGATTCCAAAGACAATGAGGCAACATGAAGTTCATATGAGCTAAGGAAAGAGGTAGGGTCAGAGGATACAAAGGGAAGAAAGACCATTAGGAAGAAGGGGAAAGGAGATGTTTTCAAAAACAATGATTGTCCTATCATGCAGGTAAATTTCTTACATAAACAGAAGTCTGTTAATAGTTCTCTTCCTGGTACAGGCTCTCTTTCCAATGTAAATTTAGGTAGTTGAAAACCAAGAAGAGAGATTTTTCTGAACCTGCTGGGTTTTGATTCTTTTAACTCAAATAAAGTTCATGCCAAAGTAACCCATCTTAGGCAGTCTTCCCTTGGCCCTCCAGTTTTCATATCGTCAGATTTTAAAGGTTAATTTATTTTTATCATCTCTTCCTTTCTCCAAATATTCCTAGGATTAAGAATGTGATTTTTCAGGCACCTGGGTGGCTTAGTCGGTTAAGCATCTGCCTTTGGGCCCAGGTCATTGATTCCAAGGTTCTGGGATCAAGTCTTGCATGGGGCTCCCTGCTCAGTGGGGAGTCTGCTTCTCCTTCTGCCTCTATGCTTGGCTTCTGCTCATGCTTTCTCTCTCTTAAAGAAATAAATAAAATCTTAAAAAAAAAAAGAATGTGATTTTTCAATTACATCTTCAAATTATATTCTTTCAGTATATTTTGATCCATTGTATCTGAGTCTGAAGACTTGAAATTATTTAAACTGTTAGAGGTTTTCTTAGAAATTGAATTTTCTCTTAAAGATACTTATTCATCCTTTGAAGGATTATTATCCTTGTGAAAAGAGATAAAACAAAATGAGTTCAGTATTTCTACATTCTTTCTGTGATGTCTTTTCTTAACCTACATACCACATCCACACCTAAATTAATGATTTAATTCTATTAATTTCCTTTTAAGACCTGCCAAAGCTTTGTTCCACAAATTTTGGTAGATTGTGTCTTTATTTTCACTCAATGAAAAATATATTCTAATTTTCTAAGTCACTTACTTTTTGATCCACGCGATGTTAAAAGTATGTTTTTTATTTCCAAATATTTTAGAGATTTTTTTCAGATATTTGTCTACTACTGATTTCTAGCATAATTCTGTCACAGTTAGAGAAAAATATTTGTATTTTCGTACTTCTTAACATGCCCAGTGATCTTTGATAAGATGCCAGATTGTGATACTATGATATAATAAGAAATAATGTTCATTCCCAGTTCCGGGCATAAAGATCCTAAAATCCTTAGGATTTCCTGAGTAATGGAGGTGAGAGGAGCATCTTTTGTTATTCATAATAAGCCTCTTTCAACCACACCTAAGTTTATGTTAATAAAGTAATGAGGTGACTTTTGGAAAGTCCCTAATGTTGGGGGTGCTGACAGTCTGAGGAATCAAGGATGTGGTTAAAGGATTAATGCCCCCCACAACTGTTTTTCCAGAGAAGGGAGAAGGGCTCCAGTTTTAGTTCATCACTAATGGCCAATGATTTAATTAATCATGTCTACATAATGCAACCTCCATAAAAAGCCTCATCGAAGGGATTCAGACAGGTTCTGGAGTTCAGTGAACACATCAAGCTGCTAGGAGGATATGTACCCAGAAAAGGCATGTAAGCTCTATGCCCCACCCCCAACTGGTCTTATGCATATCTCTTCCATTTGGTTGTTCCTGGGTTGTATTCTTTACAATAAACCAGTAACTGTAAGTGAAGTGTTTCCCTGAGTCCTCTGAACCGTCCTAGCAAATTTTTGAACCTGAGGAAGGGGGTTGGTTGTGAGAACCCCCAATTTATAGTTGGTCTGTTAAAAGTGCAGATGACAACCTGGGACTTGCAACTAACATCTGAAGTTTGGGGGAAGTCTTATGGGACTACCATGTTAACGCCGCAGAGTCTGTTAACCTACAGACTAAGATGTTAACTCATTCCAGGCAGTTAGGTCAGAATTGAGTTAAATCGTAGGACACCCTATCAGAGTCCACCAAGATCTGGAGAATTGCTTGGTTTGGAAAAACTCACACATCTGGTGTCAAAAATGTGAGTAGTACAAAGGAAAAAAAAAAAAAAAAGGTGTTTTCCTTTACAGATATTGTTAATTTTACTTTCTTGAGTCCTGATTTCTTTCACTCCTATAAATATTCTAGAGCCTTTTTCCTGGGATGCAGTTACTTGAAAGCAACCTGATCCTTTCTGGTTTTGCTTTTAAGATTCATTAATTAGGAGGAGAACAACATTTAGTCTAGGGCTAATTATGTCCCAATGTTAAAATAAGATCTTCCTGTGTATACTGGGTCCAGTGCCCAGTGAATTATGTGGTTTTCTCCAGTGGGGGATGAGCTTTTTATAAGCACCAGATACCATTCTTTCTAACCCTTTTGGAGGATTCCACCCCCCCCCACCCCCAGTCTCTGGCAATTTCTTTACAAGTATGCACTGATTAATACTCTACTGAAAACTCAAGATAGATTTTCTCTCTCTCTACAGCTCTCTCTACAACTTTCTCCTCTCCAGTACTCTCTCCTGAAAACTCTAGCCTTATTGGTTAGTTGGGCTTTCATTTCCATCTTCTCAACTTTGGGAGTCCACTCTATGCTTGGCTTTCCTTCCTTGAACTCTTCCTCTGAAGGCAGTAAGCTGTGGTGATCACAGGGCTCAGCTCCCTTTCAGGGAACACTGTTTACCACTTACTGCTTAGTGTTTTAAAAGCCATTGTTTCATGTATTTTGTCTTATTTTCCTTAGTGTTTAGGGAAAAATTTTTTTGTTTCTATATCTTAGTCTAAGGCAAAAATCACAACCCACTTTTTACATTTAATATATATTGATCTTAAATGATACTCTCCTTCTCACAAGGTTTCATTTCTATAGTGCATTTGAATGTTTAAATTCTTATGATGATAAATTATTTCCTTTAAATAAAACTGTCAAAGTAGATGCAAAATATAAAATATCACCTATTTCACCAGATCTCACTTTACTACTTGGTGGAAAGCAGCCTTTTGTTTTCCTAGTTTCAACATAAGTTCTAAGCCAATTGTTTTCCCGTACCAGTTTGGATGAAATATTTAGGAAACTCTTGAATTATATAATACAATGCCTAATTCAAGTGGGCTGATACACACACACACACACACACACACACACACACACACCTTTGCTGAAGGCATTGATTTACCTTTACTATAAGTGGATATACTCACTTGTTAGGATCTGATGGTCTGTGTGAAATACTGTCTATAGCTCTAACTCCTGTATATGTTATTCATATGTTTCATTCAACATGCATAGTGTTTGGGGGAAATTTTAATTTTCATTCTTAATAAAAGGTATTTTCTGGGGCACCTGGGTGGCTCAATTAGTTAAGTAGCTGGCTCTTGAATTTGGCTCAGGTCATGATCTCAGGCTCATAAGATCGAGCCCCACATTGGGTTCCACACTCAGCGGGGAGTCTACTTAAGGTTCTCTCTCCCCCTCGGCCCCTCCCCACACTCATGCTTTCCCTCTAAAAAAAATAAATATTTTAAAAATATATTTTTAAAAAACGATATTTTCTTATACAGACTCTCTAAGCCTATCTCTGTTTTGTCATTTCATTTAGAAAAAGGATCTCCTGAGGATAATACTATTAGGCAAAAATGTACTTCTTGAATTACCCAGGAAAAAAAAAGATAAATGTGAAGTACAAAATAAATATGTATAGAAGTGTCCCTGCACATGGTTTTCAGACTGATTCAGAAGTCCAAACTCATGTTTTACTTTTATAACCAGTCACCAGTAACTAGCTATTTAAAAATGGTGACATTTACCGCTGGATGTGCAGCTCATATGTCAGCTCATATTTTTATTTCTGAGATGTCAGAGTTTTAATCTTTTCTGAAGGAATTAAAATATCAAGATTTTCATTTTCAATAATATGGCAGACTAAACATTATGTTTTTCTTTCAGAAAACAATTTAAAATGGTGGCTAAAAAATTCCTCTTGCGTTGGACATATACTTCTGGCCCAGAATAATAAACAAGATATCCACATAATTTTCATGTGGATACCTCACACAGAAGTCATAAAAATTATAAAAACCCTCCAATTAATCCCCCAGAGAGTTGTGTAGTTTACTTATTCTCTAGGTACCTATGCTCTATAGATTTTGGATCTAGTTAATCTTTTACCCAGAGATGTTCTGCTAAAGGCATTCAACAGATCAGGTCTCTTCCTCTGAGAATATATCACTGGACATTTTCTTAGAGGTCTGACAAGGAGGTTGGCTGAGTCCCCATCTTTCTTTGCTTTCCCTAGAGGTATCTCCTTACCCCTCATAAATGCATATATCACAGGCCAGATGTTTAACTTTGTACAAAGCATATACTATAGAGGAACATGCATCAGATATACTTTTATTTTCAAAGTCTGTATAGCACAGATTTTAAAATGCTTTTATATTCATAATTTTAACAAATGAATGGACCTTTTCCATATGGTTGTATAATTAAATCTCAGAAAAGGATGATACTGTCAGTCAGATAAATGTGATGTCTCCATGCTTCTCCATGGCTCTGAATTAGCCTTATGGACATTGTGTCCTCACTGATCCACGTGCATACAGAAAGTTTTCCCAAATTCTCAAAACATTAAAAAAATTTAAAGTATTCAAATTCCAGCTATTTGTGTATAAGATAAGATCAACACACCATGAATACTTTCTTCCATACAACTCAGTAATAGAAATTACTCTTTCTGGACACCTAGGTGGCTCAGTGGGTTAAAGCCTCTGCCTTCAGCTGGGTCATGATCCCAGGGTCCTGAGATTGAGCCCCACATCAGGCTCTCTGCTCTGCAGGGAGCCTGCTTTCTCCTCTCTCTCTCTGCCTGCCTCTTAGCCTACTTGTGATCTCTGTCTGTCAAATAAATAAATAAATCTTTAAAAAAAATCACTCTTTCAATCTGGGATCTTAGTTGAGTTCTTTTTTTTTTCCTTCCAAAATGGTGTATCTCCTCATATCTGATTTTCATCACATTTATGACTACTAAATATTAGTCAGGTAATTTTTTATATTCTTTGAAGTGTATTTTTCATAACAAAAATACACAAACATTAGTTAAGAAATTATTAGGAACAATGCATAGGATGGATGTGGAGATACATTCCAGGAGTGGAAACATAATCAAAATCAAAATGAACAAAAGAAACCAAGTTTTGTGGGGATACAGAGGATATAATTATAGTCTAGAGATTAAGGAAGGCTTTGAAGAACAAGAAGAAATGTAAGGGAAACTTTAAAGGATAAGTTGGATTTTAATAGGAAGAGAAGACCAAAACTCCAGGCAGATTTAAAAACACTCTGAATGTACAAGACATGTAATGCATAGTATGATTTGGGAATCATAAGTAGTATGATGGGATTATGGTGGGAAATAAGGCTGTAAAGGGGTCATTATTCATGGTAGGGAATAACGAATGCCATTCTAAAGATTCTGGGTTTTATTTTGTAGATTAAAGATATTTGCCAAGATATTCTGAGTAAGATGAGCCTTCAACAATTAAGTCTTAGAACTATTGTGTAAGGAAAGGAAAGAAATCAAAATAACATTTGTTGAATGCCAATCAATGTCTTTGGCACTTCCATTTATTCTAACACAGTTATCCCTGGCTCTGGTCCATGTTAAAACTATATTATGTAATTTACATGAGAGGAAAAAAACATTCGTAAAAGGTTTATCATTTACTCCAAGTTACACAAGTAGTAAGTGGATAGAATTGAAGTTTACAGATGAAGGGCAACTATAGAGCCATGAAAACTTTAAGGAGATTCTAACAGCAATTCAGATGAGAGATGAGGAGAGTTATAACCAGGGTAATTGCCATGGGGAATTTAAGGAAGTGAATGATTATGTTCCAGGAGTTTCACTGATGACACCTAGGGGATGAGGAAGTCAGAAGGTAGTAAAATGTTTTTGAAGTCTCTATTGTCCCAAGCAATGAAGTAGAAATTCCAGTTTATTCTGAGAAACAAGCGCTGTCAAACTCTCTTGCTACTGACCAAGTTATTTAACCTTTTTGAACATAACTGGAATAGTTACTGTGAGGATAGGAAAACATGCATAGTTTGGAGCACTGTGTCTGCTTAGTAGGTGAGATTCAATAAGGTAAATTGTTACTTCTATGACATAACCTGTTCCGTTGTTCATCACTTCTCCATTATCCAGCCTAGATAAAAAGAGGCATTAGAGTAACAGAACCACAAATCTGGTTGGCCACCCTTACATCCAAAAGTTATGGATGGTACATTGTGTAATTTTCTAGAGCTTACTTCATAATTTGTGAAATAAATATATTTATTGTGTAGGAGAGGGCTTAAATCTAATTGCCTTGTTTTCCCTTTAGATTTTAAGCTATAGAAAAATTGTACAAAAGGAACTGATGACCAAGTGAGAGTCATGGGACACATTAGTGATAGGAAGGGAGGAGACCATAGTTCTCAAGGCAGAGGTGGGACTGATGAAGCTGGATCTGAAAATTTGACTTAGATCTGAAGCTAAAATTGCAGTCTCTTACTTCCCATCTAAATCTACATTTGTGACTCCCCCATGTGGGAAGTTGGGCACATGGGAGAGATCTGATTTACCAAGTTCACTGTATCACATATCGGTTTTCTAGAAATTATAGAGAGAAGAAGACAAATTGTGGGTCTCCCTCATCATCTATAGAGGACCTACCCATGTAGTCTGCCCACATGAAGGAAGCAGGTCCATTCTGCTTGAGCACAGAGAAGTTAAGTGAGAAATATAGCACATATCTACAAGTGATATTTCACTGTGATACACGAACTGATGTATCTGTTAGAACTCTGGATCTCTTACCACTATGGATAACATCAACTACCTTATCATAAGTGGCTTCAGTACTCATGCAACCAATAAGGCAAGGCATCACATGGACCTCAGGGTTGGTATAAGTCCATAGGTCTAGGATGTCATTAAGAATGTAGTTTATTTCCCTACTTTCACTCAGCTTTTTTGGGTTCAGTTACACCTCACAACTATCTTCTTTTGTGTGGAACATAACCATCAACCATTGCTGGAGCTATTTGATCTCCCATCCATATGCAGAAAAGTAAGAGAGGTAAGAGAGGCAACAGAGAGAGATCAAGAGACAGTGTAGAAATCATGATACAGCACACCTCTCACACAATTGCTTCGCTCAAAGTTTCATTCTCATCACTAAAGGAATCACTATGGTTCGGAGGAAGTCATTATTTATATCTGGTTACTATGTCCAACCTTGGACGAAAACCTGTGAAAACGAGTGTGAAACTACTCTGATTGGTTAAGCTAGAAATGATCACCCTTAAAGCTGAGTGATCTCACTAATTTAGACATCAAAACTGGAATATTCTGGGTCTTTTTGACAGGAGGAGTGGAACTGGGTGCCAGGGGATACCAACTACAATGTACTGCAGTTAATAAACGGGGGCAGGTTGATGAGTGATTTCTAATATTAGGAGAGCTAAGAGATCCAAAATGTCCCCTCAAAAATTTCCCATTTGAAGTAAGGATAATGGGAACTTCTGAAACATGATAAGGGACCAAGAAGTTTCCCTTCCTAACTCTCAATAATTATATTTTGTCATAAGATATTAATAGGTATGAAGTCCTATGTTTTTATGTAGAAACAAATAAATTGTTTTATAGCAGTTATAAATTATGGATAATGATAATGTATGTTTTATCTTTAGATTTAAGGCTAGAAAGGATAAAAATTAAAATTGAAGAAATATATAGCAACATTACCACACTGGCCAAAGATCATAAGTAATATTTTTCATTATTCAAAGTAATGTAAGTTTATTAATCTTTGAAATAATTCTACATGTCTTCATTAAATTTTCATTGCAATTCTATGTAACATTTAAGCTTTATAAATGTCACAAAAAGGTCTTGTTTCAATTTGTGCTTGAACTTTCTATGGCCAACAATTTTCTCTACCAATATCTGCTAGAAATAACTTCACCCCTAAATATAACAAGCTTTCTTCTTTCTTTCATTTTGTTTTATGACCCAATTAACTCCAAATTAAGTAGGCTATATGATGAAAGAACAACATGAAATTGACATATAAATAATGTTATAAATAAACTCCCAAAGGGTGAACGATGAAATCTGTTTAGTGCAACTCATTTTAAAAGCCTTCCAAGGCTTTTAAAAACTCTTTTAAAAACTCTTCCAAGCATGATAGAAATGGTTTTGTTTCCATTTGAAGATTGCCATTCTATTTGAAAGGATACAAATAGTGATGGAAAATTAAATTTAATTTTTCTGAAAGATGCTTGTTTCATGATGTGACATATATATTGACCAAGTCTAATTCACAATTTTGGGGTTGTGTTATCAATAATTTCACGAGTCTTTAGCTTTATTTACACCATATACTTACACTTGGATCAGCTAGATTTAGAACTCTTATTCTGGGAGAAGTGCCCTTTACATTTAGAAAACAAATTTTCAAAATACACCTTTTTTTTTGTGGTAAGTAAAATTTCTGTATCTATTTTTAAATAAACTTTTTAGTTAGAATGCTTTTAGGTTTACAGAAAAAATGTTAAAATAATACAGAGTTCTTACATACTCCTCAATATGTCTCTTATTATTAATATCTTACTTTCATATAGTACACAGTAAATGAACCAATACTGACACATTATGATTAGTGCAAGTCCACACTTCATTAGGATTTCCTTAGTTTTTACCTAATGTATGTTATCAGTTCCAGGATCCCATCTCAAATACAATACTACATTTAGTAATTATGACTTCTTAAATTCCTCTAGGCTGTGATAATTTCTCTAGATTTTGCTTGTATTTAAGGTCTCACAATTTTGAGGAATGCTATCCAGGTATCTTGTGAGACGGTTCTCTATTTGAATTTGTCTGATGGTTTCCTCATGATTACACTGGGGTTATCAGATTGGTGAAAGAAAGCCACAGAGATAAACTTGTTATTTTCATCACATTATATCAAGGGTACATACTATCTACATGATTTATGACTGTTGATATTGACCTTGAACACCTGGTGTTGGGGAGTTTTGGTCATGTTTTTCCTCTATGAAGTTGTTTCTATTTTCCCCTTTTCAGACTGTACTCTTTGGAAGGAAGTCATTATGCACACTAAATGAAAGTTTTCTTTCTACTTTTTAATTCATCTTCTTTTTAAAGTTTTATTTACTTGCTATGATCTAAAACAAATAAAAACCCAAAACCAAACAAACAGAAAACGACTTACAGATTGAGAACAGAGAACAGATTGGTTGTTGCCAGAGATGAGGGAATGGGGGGGGCCGGGTGGTAGAAATGGGTGGGTGTGGTGAGTAGGTACAGACTTCCAGTTATAAGGTAAGTCAGTCCTGGGAATGTAATGTACAGCATGGTGACTCTGGTTAACAATGCTGTATTATATATGTGAATGTTGCAAAGAGACTTCAAAAGTTCTTTTTTTAAATGAAAGATCTTTATTTTTTTTTCAAGATTTTATTTACTTATTTATCAGAGAGGAGCACAAGCAGGGAGAGTGGCAGGAAGAGGCAGAGGGAGAAGCAGACTCCCCGCTGAGCAAGGAGTCCAATGTGGGGCTCCATCCCAGGACCCTGGGATCATGACCTGAGCCAAAGGCAGACACTTAACCAACTGAGCCACCTAGGCATCCCAAGATCTTAAAAGTTCTAATCACAAGGGAAAAAAATATGTAACTTTGAGGGGTGATAGATGTTAAATAATGTGGTAATCATTTTGAAATATATATATATATATATATATATATATATATATAATATATCAGTCATTATGTTGTACATCCAGTACATAAAGCTAGTATGATGTTATATGTTGATTATATCTTCATTTAAAAAACATCCAAATCGTACACTTAAAATTACATATGTTTTAAGTCAATAATATCTCAGTGAAGCTGGGGGAAAATAAATGAAGATTATGGTTAAGTTACTGGGAAGGAGAACACTGTGGAGCTTCCAAGGTGCTGGAACTGTTCTGGTTCCTGATTTGATTGCTAATTGCACATGTGTGTTCACTTTGAGAAAACACATGAAGTAATTTTTGCTCTTTTCTTTCTTTTTTTTTTAAGATTTTATTTACTTATTTGACAGACAAAGATCACAAGTAGGCAGAGAGGCAGAGAGAGAGAGAGGAGGAAGCAGGCTCCCTGCTGAGCAGAGAGCCCAATGCGGGGCTTGATCCCAGGACCCTGAGATCATGACCTGAGCGGAAGGCAAAGTCTTTAACCCACTGAGCCACCCAGGTGCCCCTTGTACTCTTCTCTATATGTATGTTATATTCAACAAAAAGTAAAGCTTAAAAAAAGCTTGCATTTCAACCAGAGGGAGAGGGATTTTGTTTTAGGACTTCCATTTTTGCTCTAGTCAATCAAATGAGAGAAAATTAAAAAAACAAAACAAAACAAAAAACAACTTTCATTCTTCTTTTCCAAAAATATTTTATTTATTTATATATTTGAGAGAGAGGGAGAAAGAGAGCAAGCATGAACTGGCGAGGGAGGGGCAAAGGGAGAAGGAGAAGCAGACTGCCTGCTGAGCAGGGAGCCTCACATGGGGCTCTACCCTGGGGACTCAGGGACCCTTTGGTGGTTACTTAACTAACTGAACTACTCAGGTACCTGAGAAAACTTGCATTCTTTTTTTTTTTTTTTTTTTTAAGATTATCTATTTATTTATTTGACAGACAGAGATCACAAGTAGGCAGAGAGGCAGGCAGAGAGAGGAGGAAGCAGGCTCCATGCTGAGCAGATAACCTGATGCAGGGCTCAATCCCAGGATCCTGGGATCATGACCTGAGCCGAAGGCAAAGGCTTTAACCCACTGAGCCACCCAGGCACCTCGAAAACTTGCATTCTTGAAATAATCTTAATTCAATCTGATACATGATCTTCTGTACATTGCTGAATTTTACTTCCTAAGAATTCAATTTACTAATTTACTTAGGATTTTCTTTTATGTTGATGGGAATAATTAGCCTAAAATTGTCATTTGCTATTAAAGTTGGAGCAACTTTCTAAAATAAGGTAAATAATGTTTTCTCTTTTTTAATTTTCTGGACAAGTTTGCATAATATTGTTTGGTATATTCAATAAATGTTTGAAAAACTCAGCACTGCAGCCAATATCTAGTCTAGAGATTTTATTGTGGGACTTTTTGCAATTGCAGATTCAATTTCTTTAATAGTTAAAGAGTATTTTTATATTCTACTTGTTTGTGAGTCAGTTTTGGTAAGTTTTGCTCTTCTAGGGATTTGCACACTTTTTCTAAACGGTCAAATTTATAGACAAAGATTATATGATTACATACACACATTAAAAGAGAGAGAGAGACAAAAAGAGATGATAAAACCAAGGGCACCATAGGGGTGCCTGGGTGACTTAGTCACTTAGGCATCTGCCTTCAGCTTTGGTCATGATCCCAGGGTCCTGGGATCAAGCCCTTCATTGGGCTCTTTGCTCAGTGGGGAACCTGCTTCTCCCTGTCCCTCTGTTGCTCCTCCTGCTTGAGTTCTCTCTCTCTCAAATAAATAAATAAAATCTTTAAAAAGACAAACAAACAAGGGAGACATGTAAATAATTACTGGATTTGGGTAATGGCTATGTTATGATTTTGGTAATTTAACATTTGCTAAATAGAGCACAGGGTGTCAGATAGTGAGCTTCAATTCAACAAAAGATGACCAGAAATATTGAAATAGAGAAATATACTACCCACAGGACTCATAGAAAGTACATGGAACACTTGAAGGGCAACATGGCAGAGTGCGGATGGAGAGGCAGAACCTAGAGCAGTTGTCTTTATTAGGGCCTATGGGTAGAATGCTTTGGGGTTTCTAGGCTGACTGGATTGGTCAACGCAAGCCAAAAAGAGCACTGGTAAGCTCCTTAGAGGCCTAAGGTAGGGGGTACACCAGAAGAGGACCCTGAGGGCTGAGGGAGAATGTTGATCGCAAAGGCTGTTGAGGAAGTCACCTCAGGAACTTAAATTTGCACGAGACTCTGCAGACTGTTACCTAGAGCTTGCATTCCCACGAGAACCTCCTATCAGTTTCACGTCCCTGAAGGCCAACAGTCAAACAAAACGGATGCCAAGACAGCAATACCACGAAGTAGCCTCCCAACAGGGCATATGGGATTTTCTTTGTACTATTCTTGCAACATTTCTGTATTTTTGAAATTAAATAAAAACAAATGTCACAGAAAATATAAGATTAATCCCCTATTTAAAAAAAAAAAAGTAAAACGAGAAGCAAGCATTCATTATTTCATTCAAATATATTTTCTGAGTTACAACTATGATCTAGGTTCTTTAGTGAGTATTATGGATGTGAAATTCAAAAGAGTAGATTTACTCTTTTTCCTAATGAGGTTATTATCTTCTGGGTGAAAAAGACAAAAACAGACAAATACATAAAATACAAATTCTAAAAAGCACTGTGAATGAAACATGTAGGATGCCGAAATAGCAAAACTGGCAGGACCATGTTACATATCACCTTAGAAAGAGGATAGTTGAATTTCTCCCGCTGACCTACAGCATTTTAGGTCCACCCCTGAGGGCAGGACAGAATCTCTCCTAAGAAGGCCTCATCCCTGAGACCCATGGACCTAAGGCCTACTTAAGGCTAAAGCCCACCACCACTGCTACTTCTAGGTTTATAAATGTTGAGTGACGTAACGTTATTCTACTAAGGTAACAAAATAATGTGGAGAGACGTTTTTACTGAGGCATAGGTGCAATGGACGCCAGAAGCCGAGGGCAGAAGTGGCATGGAGAAAAACTACCTGACGACCCAGCCCCACTCAGTGCAAGGTAGTACTGGGTATAGTCGAAACTGCTAATAAACCAAATGCAACAAAAGCAACAACAAAACCCAAATCTGGCTCAACTTTTGCATAGACTGGCTCAACTTCCACACTAAAGGCATAGCGAAAGAGGAGGGCTGGTCAATTACACCACCAACAAGGATGATATTGATTGTATATGTTATATCCTCATTTTAAGAAAATAATGGTGACATAAAGACTTCAGCTAGATATATTCTGAAAAACATTTCTCTCCTTTAAACTGCAACTCAAGTTAAGTTAAAAGTGTTAAGGTTAAAGGAATATGACACCAAATGGAAATCTAATTCTGGAGGATAGATCAAAGAACATGAGGAAGTGTAAACATTAGGGACTATTAAAAGTTATTTTATATGTGTACATATATACATGTATGTTGTATGTATGTCTATGTCTTTTTATCTTTAAATCTCTTTAAAAAGGATTGTTTAAAGTAAAAAAAATATTGATGAAATGTGGAGTGTATAGGATAGCTAAAGAAAGATTTTATGATAATAGGAAGATATATTAGTTTTATAAATATACTACTTCACAGTTTATACATTATGAAAAAGTGGAATTCTTTTTGAAAGTAAGTTAGATGGGTTAAAATTGCGTATTTAGCAAGCACTAAAAATAATACAAAGAGGCATCACTAACATGGTAATAAGAGATATCAGGTGAAATATGAAACACAGAAACAGGCAGTAGGGTTTGTAGTCACAGTATATAAAAATCCCTAAAATTCAACAAAATGACGAACAAATTAAAAGGTGGCAAAAGGGGTGCCTGGGTGGCTCAGTGGGTTAAAGCCTCTGCCTTCGGTTCGGGTCATGATCCCAGGGTCCTGGGACTGAGCCCCATATCAGGCTCTCTGCTCGGCAGGGAGCTGGCTTCCTCCTCTCTCTCTACCTGCCTCTCTGCCTATGTTAAATAGGCAAATAGGCAAATAGGCAAATCTCTCTGTCAAATAAATAAATAAATCTTTTAAAAAAATTAAAAAAAAAATAAAAGGTGGCAAAAGTCTTGAGTGGTCACTTCCCAAAAGAAGCCAATGTCCACATGAACAAGTGTCCATCATCATAAGTCATCAGTGGGAATGATCTGCAGCTGGGACTTAGGGTGTGATTTGTTTGTTTTGTTTGCAGCTTGTTCATTGTCAGTGTTCTTCAGTGTCAGGGGCAGCATCTTTTTAACATTGGGGACTAGCACACAGTTGGGGTGCCATAGATATTTGAATGAAGGGACTGCAAGAAGCCACAGATAGCTAAATTGAAAGAGAAAAAGTAGAGGCGACCTCAAAGGGGAGAAGAAATGCTTTCTGAGGGGAAGAAAGCAAACATTTCCCCAGGACCTCTCTGAGTGCTGAGGTTGTCAGGGAGAAAAGAACACCATGGCCCCCAGCTCTGTTTTGCTTGGCACTGTGTATCTGTGCCTTTATATTTGATGTAACTTAGCACATTTCTTCTGTTTTCAAGAAGTGTCTTCCTTTAAATTATCCTGAAAAAGAGATCTCAAATGGTTATAAACCTCTTCAAAAATGTTGTACAGAGGCTGAACTCCTTTTACATCTGGGGATTCATTTTTAACTTTCCTCCAACTCTTTACTCTCTTCTTGCTGTGAAACATGGCAGCATTAAGATTTTGTAACTTATTTTTTTTTTCTCTAGGCTTTACAAAAGCAAGTCTAAAACACCATCCTCATGAAGACATCTTTTGCCTCTTCATGACAGTTTTATTAAATGTCTTCCATGACTATGATTCACAAACTAAAACTCACTTCCTGACACAGTTTTACTATAATGAAGCCTGATTCGGTTCTGATGAGTTAACCGCATTGAGTTGGCGCTTTTTACGTCAAAAGACCTTGATAAGCTCTTATAAGAAAATTGTAAATGTCTCCAAATTCGTGTCAAAACATGAGATTTATTTTGACATGAAACCCTGAAGGTAATATGAAAACCTTATCTATTTAATAATTATCATGCATGAGTCAATGTATACAAATTCTTTCAGAGCACTTATGAACCCTGCTGTGTTAAGTGCACTAACATCTTTAAAAAAAAAAAAATTAGATGCCTTTATTTTTGCTGATTTATGGGTTTCTTCCTTAAAATCTGAAACTCAGTTACTTTAAGATCTTTTCCCTCTGTGGTTTTTCCCTCTTCAGACTCTCCAACAACTTGTTTACTTTAAAATTGGGGCTACTTGCTATTAATGACTACAAAAAGAAACACAGAAAGGAACTTTGGAAGATCAGCTGATCCCATGTCTTGGTAAACATAAATGAATTAAGAGTCTTATTATCTATTTGCCAAATATTAACTAGCATTTTGTTTTCCATATTCATCTGGAGGCTGAAAGACAATAAACACTTAAGTATACCGCTAAGTCATGAAACGTCATTCTAACCTTTTCCAAGAGAAACTACAAAACGCATGCTCCTGTTATAGATAAAAAAGTGAAATAGTGGGAAATTTAACTATTTCGAAGAAGGTTTGTATCAAAAAGTAGCTTATCCTCAAAAACTCTATTTTTCATCTCATTTAGGAAGAAGGGTAGAGCACAACAAACAAATATTTCTTTAACTTAATGTTGAATGCACAGTTGAAATCACTATGATATGTTAATAAAATATTCTGTAGCTTTCAAGTAGCAAGGGCTCTTCTCTGACCCTGGGATTTTTCCATTTTCCTATTATGGAGATTGACTACTCTGATAGACCAAGGTGACTGATGACTGGATCTCACACAGTGAGAATGAATTTGATTGTTTGTGAATTGGAGAGAAATGAATACTCAGAGCAATTGTCAGTCACGTTCTTGGCATCGCAATAGCTCCAGATCCAATAAAGCTTTGAAGCCTCTAATAATTTTCAAATGGTCATTGAATGACAATTTCAGCAAAATTGAAATGGTAGAAAGACAAAAATGAAAATGATAGGAAAATAAAAAGGAGACTTGGATGTTATTTCTGATCCATATCATTTTTATTGTCTTGCTGTGCACCAGAATTTAATGAAACATTTCCAATGTGCTGAAAGGGTTTTTCTCACAAATCTGTTTGGAGGGGTTTTCCATGATGCTTCCTGTGAAGGACTTAAATTTGGCACTGCTAATATGAATACAAGTTTCTAAAACATACTTATGTATGTATGTTCATAAATTTTCAGGAATTCATAAAATTGATGAAAGGATATATTGCTTATTTTTTTTAAAGTTGTATTTTAATTAATAAGAGGGGTTTAAAATCACAAAATATTATAAGAAAACTTGTTCTTTATAACCGGGGTTCATTCCTTTTAGGAATGAGCGCTTGAATAGTCACCAAAATGTGACATGTCACAACCATTTTGGAGGTCCTTTCTAACTCTCCTGATTTCCTTTGTGTTTAGTGAGCAACCCTTGGTTTCTATTTTTCTTCAAATATAAATTGGTCAACACAGAAAGAATGTTCTGAATGCTAAGCACAAAAGATCTAGTTCATTTGGTAACTGTTATTCTTTTCTTTTTCTTTCTTTTTTTTTTTTTTTTTTTTGAAGATAGTATTTGTTTGAGAGAGAGAGAGAGTGTGCAGGAGCAGGGCCAGTGGCAGAGGGAGAGGGAGAAGCAGGCTCCCCACTGAGCAGGGAGACTGACCCAGAGCTCAGTCCCAAGACCCTGAGCTAAAGGCAGATGCTTAACCAACTGAGCCACCCCGGTGCCCCGGTAATTCTAATTCTTACTATAAATTAGTTCCTTGGCATCTTCATAAAATAGTCTCTGTTGTGTTTGGAACCCAGAGAATAGTGTTCCTTGAACACAGTGACACAGTGAATTTCTGGACACAAAAAGTAAGGAACATGTCTTGGGTTGTGTTTATTCCAACCAGGTACTGCATCTTTGTAAGGTTCTACATCTTTGTAAGGTTCTACCTGAGAAAACATTTGTCATCCCTTGATTTTATCAAGATAATATTGTTGCAAAATTCTCATTTGAAAATTCTTCTTGAAAATCTACATATAAATTGGGATCATTCTACCCTTTTAAATATGTCTTTCAAAAACATTTTCTCCATAATGTCACATAAATTTCCAAAGAATATATTTTAAAGCATTACTTTGTGTGTGTGTGTGTGTGTGAGAGAGAGAGAGAGAGAAAGAGAGAGAGAGTGCATGAGTGCACTCTAGAGAGAAAAGGATTTGCAACATTTTGAATGTATATGTCTCCTACCACCAGTATCAAGTTGAACAGATGACAAAAACAAGGTATATTGTCTGGGAAAGAGCCCTGATAAAATGGATAGTAATGCTATGGTCTGAATGTTTGTGTCCCCACCTCTCTCTAAATTAATGTATTGAAATCCTAACCACCAAAGGTGATGATATTAGTAGGTGGGACCTTTGGGAGGTTCTTAATTGGTGAGAGGGAACCCTCATAAATGGGATTAGACTTGTTTTAAAAGACACTCCAGATATAACCTCATCCCTTCCATTATGTGAGGCCACAATGAGAAGACACTGGCTCTCACCAGATAGTTACCATGTTGGCACCATCATCTTGGACCTCCTAGCCTTAAGAACTCTTGAGAAATAATTTTGTTTGTTTGTTTATAGGCTACACTGTCTGTGGTATTTTGTTATAGTAGCCGCAAATAAAATAAAATAACCTCATTAACACATGGATGTAGTTTGAAAGAGCCATCAATGAGATGACACCATGATAGAGAAGAGAGTAGAGTAAAACAAGGTGATTAAGAGCATAAGCTCTACATTATGATTTTCTGTCTTGATTTCTAGCTCCCACCTTGGAATATTTACCAAAGTTCTTTTTGTCTCTGTTTCTCACCTCTGTGAAGGAGATGGCAATGGCTTCTAGAATATTGTGAATATCAAATGAGTTTATATAATGAAAGCTCCTAAGAGTGGGTAGGAAGTATTCTATTCATGTTAACTTTCCTTGTGACAATGGCATATCCTAAGAATTTGCAACTCTGAAAGGCTCCAAGTTACAAATGGTTGATTTGAATTGTTAAAACAGCTAATGTTTTCCTGGAATAATTTGGAGTGGGGAAGAAAAAAAAGCTGGAAGAGTTAGTTACCAGTAATAATGTGGAGAGCAAAGAAAAAACTTTCTCTCTCAAGATCTCTTAAAACAGCATGCAAACCTATAATTGTTTATATAATAATACATCTTTAATGAGAGGCTCCATTATCCTACCAAACTGTTGTATGTGACTATCACCAGTGAGAAAGACTATACTCACCTAAGGAAATGTCTACAAAGGTACATACTAGCGCATATATTAAGTTATATTTTCACATTTTTGTGAGCTTGTCAATGAAATGAAACATTGATACTTTAAGGTCTTTTTTCATACTAAACTTTAGTATAGAAATGTTTTCATAGCAGATATTCTAATGTTTCTTTGATATTTGTGACATTTTATTGTAGATTACAAGATTCTCCCAATGCATGGAACAGTAGATATATTAATGCAGTCCAATTTCTTACCACAAGTAATCTATCATCCAAAGTAAAATAAATAGCTTTCAAAGAGAGATTTAATCATAAGCTAAAGAGAAATGGAAGCTTCAAAGACAAGATTCAAAGAAAAGAAATAAAGCCATAGCTAGCAAGGAGACGGGGATATGCAGAAGTGCATCTTCTCTGATTTTCCTGCCCTGGATTTTCCCCTACAAAGACCTAATGACCAACGGATTGATCAATATCTGCTATTCACTGTCTTCAACTGCTTAAATTCAAATCATTAGGACATTAATTACATTCCACAATTAAACATTCCCTATGGTGGTTAAAAAGTAGCATTTTTAACTTCAATTGACCCCAACACTAAACCTTGGTGAATGAAAGAAGAGATGTCGCAGTATCATGAAGGAAAACAGAGATGGGAGATACCAAGATATTTCCAAATCGTTCTAGAGCCATCTAGTTAGAAAGTCAACTTCATTCATACCCAAGTACTTCTAACTTACAGCACCCTTCTCCTTCTGCCCTTGGGAGAATTATGAAAAACTTCAGGGACTTATTTCTTCAAATATTCCTTTTTATTTCTCTGAGGATTTTCTAGTGTTGAGTTAAAAAAAAAAAGACTAAAAAACTAAAAATTCTTTATACATAATATATAAGGTCTAATAATCATGTCTATATATCTTCCCTCATATAGAGTATTACTCTTCCTTTCAAGTAGAATTTTTCTGAATAACCATTTAAATGTTAAAATTCCAACACAGTGCAAGAATTTGAATCATTCTTAACCCCTTGCTTTCTCCGTAGAGTATCATTAAGACCAATGGTACATATCCTAGGGAAGAGGAAAATAATTCCACTAAAGGATTCTTCCCCACCCCCGCCAAATTGTTACAGTTGCTGACTCCCCCAGATAAACTCTGCTCTAAAAGAGATGATTGTACAGTATGTGTTAATTGGTTCCAAAAAGCTTCCCTTCACCAAACTACGAAGATTCTTTTTACTCAAAAGATCCCTATTTTCTTTCTAAAACAACCTTTGGAATTCTGAGGGTCTATTAAATTATTTTCTTCTTTTTGAAAGGCTGTTGCTAAAACCACAACTCCATATCCGAAGGTGAAAGGACACTTAAAAATTCTACAATGTCAATTGAATTAATGAATGAGAGAGAAACATCCACTTTCTAAAACGTAGTTAAAATCTGATATCACTAGTTTTTCCTAAAGATGTATGAATTTTAACAAGCTACCAACAATTTCCCTTAGGGAAACTTATGGTTTTTTAAGCATAAAAACATTTTTTCCTATCTTCTTTTAAACCAACCAAATGTGTGTGGTTATCAAGAACTATGACTGAGTTAGCAGGGAAAAATACCAGGTTAAACTGGCTACATGCACTGTTTTAAGAATATTTCATATTCTACACAATAATCTTTATTAGAGTAGGTAGCTTAGAACTGGTGGCATAACTTCTGTATAGGGAGTAATGTTTGCTACGAGAATGTGCAATAAATGGTAAAAATGGCAATAAATTACCATATATTAAAGCACATAGTGCATTGTATCTTTTACATCACACATTTTTGTCTGTTTCAAATCCCAAATTCATAAAACACAAGGAAACTGATATTCAAAACATTCTTTACGAACAGTTTTTTCTGTCTCATAGCTTTAAGATAAGAAGATCCATATGCCGCAAAATATAGTCCGTCAACAGAATTCACTTGATCAAAGAGTTTTTGTCATTATTAAAAGAGGGAAAATCCACAAATGTGGGATTCTATGTTATCTTTTCTATTTTCTGTTTGTGGCTTACACAATTTTCATGCTTTCAAATTATAACAATAGTTTTAACATTTTTAATATATTTTCGGTACATCACTGAGGAACATTAAGGACATTTGCATTTTTTCTGTTCTTTAGCAGCTCATTGATGATTTTCATCACCCTCCATTACCCCAAAGGAAATGTAGCCTTGCCTTTGCCTATATAGCTATTCATCATCTCTAGAAATTTAAGTCACCTGGCTCTGAATGATTTACCATCAGAGATGAATAATTCTCTGCCTGGGCTTTCCCACCTTAAGCAAAGATGCTGTCATTGCATTTAGGTTGGAATCAGTTTACTTAAGAAAAATCTCAAGACATTTATGCAATTAAAATAAAATCCTTCCTCTGTAGGTGAACTTAAAGATATATTAGTGGTGTGATATGAGAGAAAATTCTGAAAACTTCTTCTGGCCATTTTTCTATTAAGTGGTAACTAGAATAAAATAATACACTGTTCAGGAAAAGTGAACATAGTTACAAAAAATACACACACACACACATATATATACATATGTGTATATATATATATCTCTCTTTAAAAAAAAAACATTTTATTTATTTATTTGAGAGAGAGAGAGCACAAGCAGGGGGAGGGACAGAGGAATAAGCAGAATTGTGGAGTCTGATGTGGGGCTGGACCCCAGGACCCTGAGATCATGACCTGAACTGAAGGCAGATGTTTATCCAACTGAGCCACCCAGTCACTCTTGAAAAATATATATCTTTTGAAAAGAAAAGAAAAAAAGAAAAGAAAAGAATAGAATAGAATAGAATAGAAAAGGAAAGGAAAGGAAAGGAAAGGAAAGGAAAGGAAAGGAAAGGAAAGGAAAGGAAAGGAAAGAAAAGGAAAGAAAAGAAAAGAAAAAGAAAAGCTAGAGTATTCTTTTATTTTGGTCCTGAAAGCATTGTGGCACATTTTAATCACTTTGATAGACTCCCCCACATTACTTTAAAATAGACCTGATACATTGATTTGCAAGTTTAGTTTGATGATTCACTCAAACTTCTTATTTCCTGATCATCGTCATGTATTACAATGTATAGAGAAGGCCTGGCCTTAAAAATGTAACCACCACCTATAAATCATCCTTCACTGCTGCACGATTAAACCTGCCTTAAGTAAAATCTGTCCTGTTTAACAACTTCAATGTCTTCTATCCCTTGAAAAATCAAACCCAGACTCCTTAACATGGGTCCTATGGCTCTTCACCATCTGCCTCATGCTCTTCCCAAGTCTTCTCATCAGTCACTTTCTTTATGCTGTGGACTGTCTTGGCAATTTGGGTTCTTAGAATTCACTATCATCTCACCTCATCATCACACATGGCTCCTCTACCTGGCAAATTCTTTACCCTTTCTTTAGCTGGCTAATTGTATCTATTATGGTTAGCATTTTCATTTCAATATGTGTTTCCAGAAAAGCAATGCATATTTTTCATTAATTCATTTTTCATTGAATTAAAAAATTCAGTGGGGTGGCACCTGGGTGGCTCAGTCAGCTAAGGGTCTGACTCATGACTTTGGCTCAGGTCATAGTTTCAGGGTCATGAAATCTGTGATGGAGCTCCAAGTTGGGCTTCAGACTCTGCGGGGAGTCTGCTTGTGATTCTTTTTCTCTCTTTCTCCTTCTCCTTCTGCCCCTCCCCCTCTTGTGTGTGCACTCTCTCTAAAATAAATAAACAAATCTTTAAAATATTTTTAATCCAATAGGATTATGTGGAAAATAAAAGTTCCCCCTTTCCCTACCTTCCATACCCCTTCATCTTGATTCTCAAAACACAGCCAGCTACATAATTGGTGGCACCCAGTGCAAAATGAAAATATGGGAATTTTTATTCTAAAAACAAGGAAAAAAATACACTTAAAAGTATTAAAATATAAAGATTTTTTCTTTTCTCTGTAGTCTCTCAACTTGTAGTAGTGTTTTATTTTTATTAATTAATGTCATTTTAAGTAAAAAAAAACATTTGATGTATCTTGCCATTCATCTTTATATTATGGAATGACAGTATTAAAATGTAAATATAAAAGCATTTAACTTCTATATGGAATCACCAAAATTATGCAATTCATATTTCATAGCTTGTGTATGAATATGCATTCAATTCTTACCAGGATGGTGAACAGGCTGCCCAGAACTCCCTTGATTGTTTTTGTTTTATTTCTGCATATATACACATTCTACTAACACTCTCTACCTCTGGCTAATCTTCCCTTTCTATGTCGTCATTTTCAGTGTAGGTGTTGGTTATTTCAGGAAAGTTCCACTACCACTAACTCAGTTGTAGACGTAACACGCATCCTTTCCATCTTTTGAATCGTGCAGAACTCCACCAGGCATGGGTCCACCAGAAGTCTGAGCTCATGAGGCATCTCAAGTACCCCTAAGAGTACCCATGGGGTAGCAAGGAAGGCTGGGTACACATATTATATATATCTACTGCTTTCACATGTGCTCTTTTGGCCCATTGGACTTTACTCACAAGACTTAAGTTCAAAGATGAAATTATTAAAAACTTCAAGATTACAACAGCAGAGCATTAAATTAAGCACAGGGCCCCTCAGAGTCTGGGGTCCTGTGTAACTGCATGGGAATCACATGGCTTCATGGGAAACCAGCATGGACACAGAAGCTGCCATTTTCAACTATTTGAGCCTTCTTTTCTGAAATATCTAAATAATGGTAAAAACTCACTCATTTTTATCACTATTATATATCATTAATTACAAACATAAAATGCAAAGATTTTGCATTTTTATAATGCACATGAATAGTTATGTCCTCCAATGTAATTATATAATAATTTTGTTAAATTAATAATCAGTGTTCATATTATGACTTCAAATATTATATATAATTAAACAAGGTAGCATATTATGATCATATAATCATTTCTTCTATAACTTTCTGTTTTCATTGGAGTTAATAAATTCCTTACTTATTTGCTTTCTCTTAATTTAACTCCAAAATCTCCAATTAAATTCCTTCTCCACTTAGAAGACAATTATCAGTATCTTCTTTCATTCAGTCAGAGCCTAGATTTGCAGCTTTCTAGATCTGCTGTACACGTTCTAGGACATTCTACTCTTCTTCCTCCTATAATGAATTCTCCTTTTTCTGTATCCCAATTCCCCCCTCTTCTTTGGATTATAGTACAATACAGCTTCAGTGGTTCCTAGGAATGAGAACATGGAGGTAAAAGTTTTGAGTCCTTGCATCGCTGAAAATACCTTTTTTTTACTCTCCAAATTTATCAGTGGTTTGAGTGCAGATTCAAGGTTAGAAATCATTTTCTATCAAAACTTGGAGGACAATGTGCTACTGTCTTCCAACTTCAGATGTGACAGCTAGAAATAGAATGTTGGGGTTTTTTTAAATTATCAGTTATGTGTATGTGATTAATTCCCTTCCTTTCTGAATCACAACTCTCCTTTCTTTTAATATTTTCAAAATGTTCCCCCAATATCTTCTTGATGTCATTGCTTTGGACAGTAAGGCTACAATCATCCTTATATTTGTTTCTTCGTAGATGGCATGTATTTTTACTCAGGCTGTTTTTAGTTTTGAGAAATTTGATAATGATGTACCTTGGTCTAGCTTTTTTTTTTTTTTTTCTGTTTCAAGAGAAAAAATACTTAGTACATAGGATTCATTGAGATTTATGGATCTGAGGGTTTTTAGTTTTTACCAAACACAGAAAAATTTTAGCTGTTAATACCTAAAACATTTTCTGACCCCCCTAGTCCTTTCAGGAATTCCAATTACAGACAAATTAGGGTATTTTAAGTTATCCTTTACCACACTAATGCTTTTTTTTTTTTTTTTAATTCTTTTTTCTCTGTTCTTCATTTTGGGTAGTTTCTTCTGTTCACTGGCATTTTCTTCTGCAATGCATCAGCTGCTGTTAATTTCATCAAGTGTATTTTTTCATCTCAGGTATTTTGAAGATTTTATTGGTTTATTTGTCAGAGAGAGAGAGCACAAGCAGGCAGAGTAGCAGGCAGAGGCAGAGAGAAAAGCAGGCTCCCCACTGAGCGAGGAGTCTGGTATGGAGCTTGATCCCAAGACTCTGGGATCAAGACCTGAGCCGAAGGCAGCAGCTTAACCGACTGAGCCACCCAGGGATCCCTCATCTCAGGTATTTCGGTTTTCATTTGTTGGAGTTTGGTTTTAGTTTCCTGTCTCTTCTTGGCTTTTTAAACATGTGGAATACAATTATAATAACTATTTTGATGTCCTTGTCTGCTAATTTTAACATCTAAATCAGTTCTGAGTCTACTTGGATTAATTTTTCTTGACATTATGGGTCTTATTTTCCTACTTTCCTTCATGCCTGTTAATTTTTTACTTGATACCCACAGTGTGAATTTTACATTTTTTGGATGCAAGATATGTTTGTCTTACTGTAAACATTCTTAGACTCGGATCTAAGATATGGTCTCATTACTTAGAAAAGGCTTCTTTTTGGTGCTTGTTTATAAAATTTGCTAAGTAGGACTGGAGCAAAGCTCAATGTAGGATTAAGGTACTACATTACTAAGGTGAGACCCAAGATTCTCTGTGTGCTTGGTTCACTACAAATCTTCAGGTTTTCCCTTTTGGGTGGTGAGAGTGGACACTGTTCCCAGTCATGTATGAACACAGGGCGCTGTTACATCTCATTGTTTAGGAGAACCCTCTGCCTGGTTACAGATCACTTCCTTTTATATAGTATTTCAGTACTCAGCTGAACACTTGAGGAGATCCTCTGCTCATCTCCTGGATTCTGTCTCCGAGCTTCTCTCTCCTCTTCAGTGCTTTGTCCTTAAGTTATATCTGGATTGTTCTCTCCAGATCCTCAGTTCCTTTATTCCAAGTCTTCCTCCCAAGTATTCCTGAGTTCTTCCTCTCTCTGCTACAGCCTGGTAACTTCTCAAAGCAATAGCTGAGTTTCCTATAGGGTTCATTTTATTTGTTTCTCAATTTGGGGAATCATTGTCCTTTGTTGTCTGATGTCCAATGCCTTGTCTTTCATTGTGTCATTATAATGTTCATTTTTTTTTTTTTTGGTTGTCTCAAGCAGGAGAGTAACGCTGTTTTTTGTTACTCTGTCTTGAACATAAACAAAAGTCCCACCTATCAGACCTCATGTTTTAAATTTCAGAGTATTTATAATTATTTAGCTCAATTTTCTGTTTTTCCCTGGTCCTCCCCGTGGAGTCAATGTCTTATCTCATCTCTCTTAAGACTAGTTCGAGGGGCACCTGCATGGCTCAGTGGGTTAAGCCTCTGCCTTTGGCTCAGGTTGTGATCTCAGGGTCCTGGGATCGAGCCCTACACTGGGCTCTCTGCTCAGTAGGGAGCCTGCTTCTCCCACCATCTCTGCCTGCTGCTCTGCCTACTTCTGATCTCTGTCAAATAAATAAATAAAATCTTAAAAAAAAAAAAAAAAGACTAGTTTGATTCTACTTTCTGTCCCATTCTAGTAAATTGTCTTTGGACATCTCTGGTAAGTCATATGTGAGCTACCTGATGTGTGGCACATCCAGGCAGAAGCAGTAGGAAAGTTCTGAGTGATTCTCCAATCTCTCTTGTGCTTAGGAGACCAGCAATACTCCAGATGGCCCAACATTTCTCAGATTGGTTCTCTGAAAGACTTTGTGGAGCAAAGCCCTCCTAAACACTTAGAGCGGACTTTACATGAGTAAGAAATATATGTTTATATGTTAAGCCTTGAGAGTTGGGGTTATTTTATATGCAGCTGAAGTCTAGTCTATCTTGACTAATACCCTGATTCCCAAAGAAAAGGTTTGTTTCCTTAACTTTTTGCTTGCCAATCTCTATTGCAATGTGTTTTCTCTACTGGAAGCTCTTCAAAGGCATAGGTAATGCCACATATCCCTAGTTACTTAGATTGGGGTTCCTGGGTGGCTCAGTCATTAAGTGTCTGCCTTCAGCTCAGGTCATGATCCCAGGGTCCTGGGCTTGAGCCCCACATCAGGCTCCCTGCTCTGAGGGAAGCCTGCTTCTCCCTCTCCCACTACCCCTGCTTATGTTCCTTTTCTTGCTGTTTCTCTCTCTCTATGTCAAATAAATAAATAAAATCTAAAAAAAAATAGTTACTTGGAAAATATTGGCTGAAAAGATGAATGGCAGAGTTTAAGTCCTTTAGTGTAACATATCAAGTGTATGTGGATTGAAACAATATAGACACATTAGCAGTAAAAATGAAATATAATAATATAATTGTACTCATGTATAATATTTGGGGAAAATCCTGAACTTTTCCTTTCTCTAGCTTTTTCAAATTCATTTATGTGGGAAGGATTTATTGTACACCTAGTAATCAGATGCTGTGCTTCTTTCTAGGATATGGCCCTAAGAATAAGAGTATTTGAATTGAATTCTAGGACTTACAACCGTATCTGGGATTTCAGAAAAAAAAATGGCATAATAGACTTTCTTTATTAAAGAAGATATATGGCCACATCAATTCGATGTTTGCTGGAATGACTTTAAATTCTACTTTCTATATTGGAAAGATTATGTCCAAATACAAATGCTGTTGTCCGTGAGCTAGTTATGTGGAAACACTAAATAGGGATATAGCTTCAAAGATGTTAGCTCCAAAACTATATGTGGCAGAGCTCTTACTTAATTTTATTCTATCTTTTTTTTTTTTTTCTTCCATGGAAATTAACTCTTACCCCAATAAGATATCCATTTATTTTTCAACATGGATTCATTACTACCATCTAGCTGACAAATTTGAACAGTTGTATTTTGGTTCCACTGTTTCCTTGTGTCATGTATAGAACTGGAGCTCCTCAAAGACAGGGCAAAGACCACATAGGGAAAAGACAGGGTAAAAGATTGACCAGTTTAGCAGGCATAGTACCTAAGCATAACATAAGCATGCATTATGTAATTATACACATAGGTAATTTACATGGAGTTCTTTTAAATATATGAATCCAGAAAAGTTTTGATTAAACTAATCTATCAGAATTCCTTATATTCACCTCATATAGTCAATATTTTTAAAAGTGTACTATATGCAAATCACTTTTATAAGTGCAGGGGCCATAAAAAGGAAAAATAAACATAACTCTCTTCTCTTGTGGAGCTTACAATTCTAAAATATGAAGTTCAGATTATGACAAGTCATATTTGTTAAAATAAATCTGGAAAGGAACAGTAAAGTACTAGAGGATGTCGATGATGATATTTCTCATAATTTGATACTGTAAGGTCTTACGATGTGAATGAGTATCCAATAGACTCAGTAAAATGTTAAACATTTTCTGTCATAAAGCGTTGCTGTTTATTCTCCTAAGACTGCTTATGTATCTTCCCTTTTAATCTATACCCTTAAAATCAAAGTGACCTGTAACTATTCCTGGATAGATGGATCCTATGAAACAGACACTCTAATGTGATTAAAGTGTACTGGTTTTAAACGGGAAAATAATTGAGCATTTAAAATATATATGAATTTTAAGCATTTAAAGCCTAAATAATTAAAATGATTAAGCCAACATCCATTGAGTTAGTTAAATCTAGAAATAGAATTCCTATCTTTTAATTTCAGCAAGGGTGCTAAGCACAACTCAAACATAATTGAAAATGTGCTTTCTGAGGGCTCCACATGTCATTTACTATTAAAAAGTGAACATTTTTCAAGTTATATAAGCTTCTACAGTCTGCTATTTCATTTACCCTGACTTCAAGTGATCAGAATCTGGAAGAATAAATTTAGAGATATTTTCTTTCAATTATTACATTTCTGCATGATTTGGTACCATGTCTTTTTGGAACACAAGTTTTGACCTCAGGAAATCTGATGTTTGTTTTCAACCTGCTGATTTCTTGACTGATCTTACCCAAGTCATATAACCTCCTGCTTGAGTTTCCTCATCTGAAAAGCAGAGATAAGAATAGTTTCTTGCTGTTACCGTTACGATCAAGATGCGAATAACTCTAAAGCCTAGGTATACAGAAGAATCAGGCAAAGGTAAGACAGTATAATAAAATACTGTAACTTTAACCTGATCTGGCTCGTGGGGTACTTGCCCTCCATTGCCAAAGTAATTTATCCCACAAGTCACAACTATTACTTAAAGCTGGACCTTTTCAAAGGTCAAAGTCAAGTCATCTGTTATGTTTGGCTGGGATCCCACTCTCATGCATTCTTTGAAATTTTGAAGTCAGAGATAAAAGATGTAGGTAGAGAAGAGGATAGCTGCATTGTTACCAACAAAGCTGGGTCTGCCTTCTGGCTCACCCAGAACCTTCTCTGTCCCATCGACATTCTGCACCCAGGTCTGTGTCAGGCCCCAGAGCATTTGACACATGTAACTTACCAGCTTGGTGATGTGCATAAGTGATGTTCCTTGTCCCTTTACTTTAGGAACTTGGATCTCTATTCTCAATTAGGGGAGACTATACTAACAGGAAATAGCAACAGATTACTCAGAAATACATACTAAGGCTCTCTGATATAGATGAAAACTGGTGTAGAAGCCATCAGGTATATCTTGTTATGAGGTATATTAAGACAAACTGTATTTCTAAGCATCCCATTTAATCTCTTTAAGTTAATATTACCCATATTGCCCTGTACATTTAGCCTCTCCTCCAATGCCACTTCTGCCGGTATCTATAGAACTAAGACCTTCTCAATGTCCCAACTTTACATTAAATTAAAATCATTTAAAAATATACTTTTAATTACCATCATATTTTTCTTTTCACAAGTTTCTAAAACAGTGATTCTAGACTCTATCAGACTTAACACCTTCTTTTTATTATAAATATTTTAACACCTAATTTCTCTCCTAAAATGAAATTCAGAGATAATAACCTACATATTGCATATATTTTAAAAAATCAGTACAAATCTCTAAACAGAATATAAAGCAAATATAATAAAAAAATACATTATAACAACACACATTTCAGTTTGAAAATGTTTGGATATGACCTCACAGAGAAGACATGATGAAATAATAAGGTACTTGCTCTGGTTTGTAGAATATTTGTTAACTCAACAGCTGTAAAAGCAGACTGATACAAATGTGTTGTCCCTGAATCTCAAACATTAACATTATTATTAGTGTTGTGTTTCTTAAAGTAGTGGACAACCCTTGGCATAGTAAAACTTCTGCGATAGTTGCTTTGCTGGAAAATACAGTGTGTATTAAAAATTACACAAAAACATTTTTGTTTACATTAAACGAAGTAGGGTTTTAGGCAAAGAGAATTCTTAATTTATTTTAAACTATTTGACTATCTCACAGATATTTCCAAAGCTGGTCCGAATGTAGGAAAAGGTCCAAATATGGTACTGTCCTATGAATTGCCAAATGTCTAGCTTCCCTGACTCACCTCTGTACTAAATATTAGAAGTACCTTCAAATGAATGTAACCACACAAGCACACATGTGCATCAGATGTGCCACCTAGAGAGTAACAGTGTCCAACTGAGAACAAATTGTGTAAAAGGCAGAGTTTACTTCCTCTTCCCTGTATTTCTCAACACAATGTATATGGCTTTGGTCCTCACCATTTCTATGCAATATTCTATTGTGTAATATACCACTTTGTTTAACCATTTATTACCTGCTGAGCTATTGGGTAGCTTTCAAATTACAAAAGTAATGGACATATGTTTAAGGACATATGTTTTTTATTCATCCTAGGAATTTCAGAACTGAAAGTAGTAGAATTGCTGGGTTCTAGAGGAGGGGTATGTTTAACTTCAAAAGAAATTGGCCAATGTTTTCCAAAGCAATTCTCCCATTTTACGCTCCCATCAACAAAGTATAAGCCATGTTTCAAATACCCACTATCATCTTATGTTTTTCATCTTTTTACTTTAAGACAGTTTTAATTAGTGTGTTGTATCTAATTGTGGTTTTAATTTGCATTTCTCTGATGACTTATGACTTAAAAATATTTTGACATATTCACTTGGATATCTTCTCATGTCAAATTTCTCTTCAAGACTGTCTAATTTTAAATGAATTGTTTTGTCTTATTCTTGAATTCTTCTTTATATAGTCTGGACACAAGTCTGAAAGATATATTACAGCATATTTTCTCTCAGTCTATAACTTACCTTTTAACTTTCTTAATATTATAGTTTCTAATACATAACTTTTTAAAATTTTGATGAAATCAAGTTTTATTAATTTTATAATAGAGTGCTTGCTTTATTTCCATTTTAGAAATATTTACCTATCCAAAGTTCTTGAAAACATTTATGTTTTCTTCTAAAATAATATTATTTTAGTTTTCACATGAAGTCTGTTAAACATTTTTATTTAATGCCTGTGTATGCTGCGAGGCGAGGATAAAGGCTTATTTTTTTTTCCCATTTAGATATCCAGTTGCCATAGCACTATTATGGATCCTCAATGAATTATAGTGATAGATCTTTCAAAAATCAATTGTGTGGCTCTATTCCTAGACTCTATTCTGTTTATTGATCCATATGTCTATCTCGATGGTCATACCTTACTCTCTTAATTAGTATTGATTAGTCAAAATAGTCTTAGAAAGAAAATCCTGAAGAAAATCAAAATTGGAAGACTTAAGAAGTCTCTGAAATTTCAATAGTTCAAATCATCAATATGATTCTTTTCATAAAATGCAAACTTTTAAAGATTCTTATTCCCTCCCTCTACTTTTTTTTATACTTCTTGCTTTGAAATAATTTTGAAATTAAAGAAAAGTAGCTAAAATAGTAAGATAGTTCCTGAATACCCTTCACATACTCTCCCTAAATGTCAACACAATTTGAAGAATTGATATTTCTTCTATTAATGTTATAATTAATTAGTAAAATCATCTGGCTTTGGAATTTTCTTACTGGAATAATTTAAAGTGGTAATTTAACTTTTCTCATTGAAGTAGGATGATTCAACTTATTTTCTTCTTGTATAGGTTTTAGAAGATTCTGTCTTTAAAGAACAAGTCCCTTTCATTTAAGTTGTTCAATTTATGGGCACTGAATTGTTCATAGTATTTATTTATTATCCTTGTAATGTCTATGGGGTTGTAGTAATGTCTTGGCTTTCATTCTTATTAATAATTTGCATCTTCTTTCTTATCTAATATTCAGTCTGTGTAAAGGCTTAGCCATTTAACTGAATTTAAAAAAAAACATAGCTTTTAGTTATATTGATTTTCTGTACTATTTTCCTGTTTTCAATTTCATTGATTTCTGCTTTTAACTTTATTATTTTCTTCCTTCCACTTGCTTTAAGTTCAATTTGCCCTTAAAAGTAAAAGCCTAGAATTCTAATTTGAGACATATCTTATAATATAAATATTTATTACTATAAACTACCCTCTAAGTAATGTTTTAGCTGCATACCAATAATTTGATCTGCTATATTTTCATTTTCATTCAGCTTAAAATATTTTTAATTTCCCTGGAGACTCTCTCTGACTCATAGGTTATTCAGAAATATATTGTGTAATTTCCAAATATTTGGGTATTTCCAGACATCTTATTAATGTTTTCTTATTTAATTCTATTATCACTCAGGAATATTATTTATGTGATTTCTATTGTTTTAAGTTTGTTAAGGTTTGTTTTATGGCTGAGAGTATGGTCCATCCTAAAGAATGTTCCATATGCGTTAAAAATTATGTGTATTTTGCGTTTGTTGTATAGAGATTTCTATAAATATCAATTGGGTAAAGTCGGTTGGTAGTTTTGTTCATGTCTTTTATGTCCTTAGTTGATTTTATGACTACTTCTATCAATTGCTGAGAAAGGAGTGTTGAGATCTATAGTTATAATTCTGTATTTTTCTATCAATTCACTGATTCCTTATTTGGCTCTGTGAAGTCTATAGATGAGCCTGTTGGAAGCATTCTTCTTCTCTGTTACGTGTATGTGTGTGTGGTGGGGGGTGGTTAGCACATCGGTTGATTCTTTCTGACAGTTTTCATCTTCTTGTTGAAGTTACCTATCTGACCTTACATGCTATTTGCCTTTTCCATTAGGCCCTTTAATATATTAATCAGAGTTATTTAAAGTTTCTTGTCAGGTGTTTCCAGCATCTGTATCATTTTTAAGTCTTGTTATGTTTGTTGGTTGGTTGGTGGCTTGATAGTGTGTTTTTTGTTTTTTTTTTTTCTTCCTCTTCTACGCCTCATAGATATTTGTTGAAAGCTAGACAGCATAAGCAGGTCAGTAATGACTCAGGTAAATGATTGCTGTGCCTGGAAATGTTTCTTCCTTCTACTAAACATTGATGTGGGAATTTGAATTAATCTAGGCAGGAGTTGGACTAGTGCCTTCAGTGCTCCACAGGATTTAAATTTCTCTAGGATATCTTCTGTTTACTGTTTAAGGGAGGGCTGATTTTCCAGTTTTCTTTGTGCTTTTCACATATGGTCCCTCACACTCTCTTAGCAGCTTGACATATTTTACTTCTCGTTTCAATTCAAAAGTTATTTATTCTGTAAAACCTTTCCTAAATCCCTCAGGCAAATTTAAGTACAGTTACCATAGTCTTAATTGAAAATCTGTTCTAATTGTTCATTTTTATGACTTTACTCTTGCACTAAATTGTGTGCTTATTTTAACTTAGAAAGGAGACTCAAAAAAGGTGATTTATTTGGCTACTAAAGGTATAAATATATGGATAAATGGATGAATGGATAGAAGAATTGTAGATACAGTTGTAACAGTTTTGAAAATAATACAAGGTTTGTATGAATTTAATGGGTACAAATTCAATATTAATCATAATATTTATGCAATATTTACTGTTTGTCTGAACAGACCTACATGCTTTATGTATATAAATTAATTCTATCATGACAACAATAATTCAGATACTATAGTTATCCCCTCTTTTGAATGAAGAAACTGAGTGAAGAAGGGGTAAAGTGATTTGCCCAAGGTCATACAACTTTTAAATGACACAGTGAGGATTCTAACCAAAACATTCTGGCCCCAGAGTCTGTGATCCTGACAACTTTCTGATTAAACTCCCAAATACAGACTTTCCTTGGAGAGATTTACAATGGAGAAAAGACAAGAAATCATTTTTGCGTGGACTGAAGAGTTATAAAGCTATCCTAAATGTTTAGTCATTGAGAATACAAATAGATTTACTTTACCAGTTTCTTTTGGTTACAAGAAATACTAGATTGATCTCTGACACTGAGGTTGAGGAATACACGGGGCATGGCTAAAAATATTTTGGCTAGGATAGTGGAATATGTGTGACTTGGATAAAGAAACCTGTTGTCAGAAAACTGAAATTTGGGGATAGGATAACTGTAGCACAATAACAATGTTTTAGATAGTGAATGGGCAAATAAACTCTGAGCATTTTATGATGTGTATGAATTTCATTTGCATGTGACCTATCTTTGGATACTCTCCGCTAAGACCTACTAAGAGAGAGACTTAAATAAAATTTATAAGAAATAGTTTATTAAAACTTTTACAACAGAGAGAGATGCAGGCAATCAATACATGTTTCATATTTACTAATATTAATAATATTTAATATTTAACATTTAATAATTTTAATACTCTATCAGAATGTAACTCAAATAAGTCACTGTTTTCTATTTTGATGAAGACATATAGTGGCCCTTCAAGGTTTTATTCTAGTATGTTAATTCAATGTTCAACACATTTAGCCCGCTTGCATATTTTTTGTTTCAATGGTTATATATAATTTACTTTTAGAATTTCAATTTATTATTTTTAAATAGATTTTATATTCTTCCATTATTTCTTACTCTTTAATCACGATTATTCTTTATTTCATTCTTCATTCAGGCTTCATAGTTTTTAAGAGTTTACATCTGGAAGTTCTATTAATATTTCTGAGAGCTTAATTATTGAGAGATAATATTTTGATATTGTTTCTGTTTGGTTTTTTTCTTATTCATAGTAGCTTATTTTGCCATGTTTTCTGAATTTTGTTTTGTGGACTTTGTTTAGAAGTTTTTATATGTGGAAAGGTTGGGATAAATACCTCTAGAGAGATGTTGAGATTGCTTCTGCCAAGGACCTTGGTTCTTTTTATACCCTGCTATGAAGATAGGAGATCTTTGAAGGCCCAAGCATCACACCAGGTCTTCAGTTCCAACTTTATACCTTGACTGGGCCCAAGACCATTTTTCAGTCACCCCCAGAGTGATACATATGAGTGTGTGTGTGTTTGTATGTATGTGTGTGTGTATTTTTAGGGTGATTATGCCAAAGATCTTTGTTGGAGTCTATTATTTTAATGTTGTCATAGTTATACTAAGTTATGTCATACTTCATTTCATCACATTGCATATTAATTAATAACTTCAATTTCTAGTTCTTTATACTATCAATTATAAATGTTAATTATGAAAAGCTAGTTAAGCAGTGTACATTACTTTTCACAAAGCCAGAAATGAGAAAATTTTCAGTGGATTTCAGTCTCGAGGTACAGAGAATTAAAATGTAGTTGGCTCATCATTATTATTTTTGAAAAGTGATTTCAGAAAGAAAAAGTTGCTCTTATTCCTTACAACGAATTTTTTTTTTTTTTTTTGGACAGAGATCTCAAGTAGGCAGAGAGGCAGGCAGAGAGAGAAAAAAAGGGGGAAGCAGGATCCCCGCTGAGCAGAGAGCCTGATGTGGGGCTCGATCCCAGGACCCTGGGACCATGACCTGAGCCTATAGCAGAGGCTTTAACCCACTGAGCCACCCAGGCACCCCCCCCTTACCAATGAATTTCTTAAAGACACGAATTAACCAAGACTTGATGACTCTAATCATAATTGTACTACTGATTGTGAAAAATCAGGCCAAAAAAAATATTTAAAATGAGATTGGTTGTATTAGCCAAAATGTATAAACCTTTGAGTTATTCTTTTGATGAAAAGGTAGAGATTTTTCCCTTGGATGGCACGTGTGAGTCAATTTCTTTAATGAGGTCAAGACCAAGTTACCTAAATGCCAGAAAGCACTATAAAGTACTCTATTGCACAGTTGATTAATCAAGGATAGTGAAGATGATTTGTTGAATGTTTGCTTTATATTACTAATTGTCAAGTACTAATATATTCCATCTTAATGTTTTATCTTAAAGGAATTTCAGAAAGCAATAAACTAATTTAAGCACCATAGTTTTGAAAAATATTACCACCTTGGTGTTAGTTTTCGTATCAAATCTGTTATTACTGACTATTGGGGATCATCTGTATTCTTTTTTTCTTGTCTTAACCAATTAATGACTGAAGAATTCTCGGCAGACAAAAAGCAAGCCATGGATATCGTGCTTCTCATAAGCTCCATGACCAAAATACTGACTTCTTTACACTACAGCAGGAAAAATAGGCATTATTGGGTGGTATTTTTTTAATGATTACTTTCTAATTAGCTGCAATAGAATGATTTTATTTTTTCTCACACCTTGTTTGGTCAATCCTCAGCTGTTTCCTCAGTAAGATTAGTGAGAGTATTTTGAGGCAGGAATTTCAGTAGTAATAGCGCTGGGCTGGTCAGCTCCAAGTGATTGTTGCCAGTGCTGAATGCTGCCCTAGTTGCATCTTTCAATTTTGCACAAAAATCCAGATACCAGAATTTTGTATGTAATCTCTCAATTTTGAAATATTTACAACAATTTAAATTTTTAAAAATCAAAAGAAAGCATTAAGGAGGGAACCAAAGCCAACCGATGTTTTTGACTCTGTTACCCTCAAGCCACTCTGTTGACCTCCGCTCTAGATGCATCCTTTTGAGTTTTTATTGGCCTTTTAATGGGAGATTGTGAGGAAATAAATTCCCAAGGTTGTCTTGCATTATTTGCTTCCTGAGCAGATATTTCTTTTGTTAGTTTCATGGGCTGAAAAAAACTAAATATAAAGCTTAATGGATATGTAGCAACTTGAAAAAATAAGGTGACTTTTTCATTAAAATAGACTCCCGATCTAAAACTTAGCAAAATTTACAAGCATAAAGGACATTTTTATTGTTCTAAATCAGGCCTTTAAGAATGATTTTCAATAATGGGAGAATCATTCCATTCTTCATTTACAAGTGAATTAGCATAACAAAGCTCCTTAATGTGAGAGTTCACAAAGCTCTGATTAATACATTAATCCTTACATTTTACAATGGGACTTATTTTTGCAAATAATTTCTATAAGAAACTCTCTCTATTCTCGGGTGTTTTTCTTTTAAAATATTAACTCTTCAGGAACTGCCATTTCACCGAGTAAAATATACATTTTGAACTAAAGCATAGCATTCATTAAGAGGAATCCTGGTGTGAAAAGAAGCACAAAGTCTGTCTTTCTCTTAAAGGGCCTGTAAAGGATGCTTCAGGAAGAGGTTTATGTCTTATGTTGCTTTTTCCTTTTACAAACTGAACCAATTTCCTCTTGCTCAGCTCTTTGCTGGGCCAGTTCCTGAAATTCTTTTTTTTTTTTTAATCATTCCTACAGTTATCATTACAAAGTATTTAAAAAATTCAGTGAGACTTCATTAATTATGTGTGCACACATAAAATACTCAAAATCCAGGCAGATTAATGTGTAGTTCAGGATTTTGGCTTTTCTTTTCTGCAATTTTCTGACAACAGGGCTTGATTCAGAGTCCCAAGTAAATAACCAATGTTGATGCCTTCACTTGCCAGGAAATTCAATCTGATTTGCCAGGAAAACGAGTCTCAATGGTTGTTCCTCTCTTTCTTTCCTTCGGATCATAAAAGAATTGAGGAAATTTGTCTGGTTATGGAAGAACTCAGAAAACGCTTCTGCTCATTGGACCTTCAGTAATACTCTTCTTTTGAAACCTACATGGAAACTTACATAAGGATCACTTAAAAGACCACCACCATGGATGACAGGGGCCTCCATCTTGGAAACACCTGTACTTTGGGTCTAGCAGCCAATGTTCTCAGACCTAGCCATTTCACTAGGATTCACTCAGAAGCTGGATCCACCAAACACTATCTCCCCAGCTCTTACATTCCATGCCCTAAAACTCCAATGTCCTTTACCATTATACTGAAGGGACACAGAATTTGCCACTCCAGAAGATGTCTCTTTGGAATGAGGATTATCTTGAGCTGGTTATTTTTGAAAAACTACAGACATAGGAGAAACTCTAAAAACTGAATAGAAGTTATCCTTTGGTAAGAAACATTTATATTTAGAGGGGAAATCTCTATTTGTAAGGGTGTCTCCCTCTCTATACTAGGAAAAAGAAGAATGATTAAATCTCTAGAAACTCTTATCAGTAAAGAAGGCAAGGACTTAAACCTGCATAACAATCTGACATTTATTTACCTACTTTTCCTGGTGACTTCCCGTAACTGGCCTCCCCTTGATGAGGAGAACAAAGTCAAAAGAAATGTAGATAAAATTCAATTTCCTTATAACTTGCAGTCCATTGACAAATACTTGAGACAGGCAGAGTATGATATTTCATAAAGAACTCACAACTGTCTTAATGTTAATGCTTTGCTAGAGGCAAAAAGCAACCTTAGCTTGAGGAAAGGCAGACCACCAGGATCATACAAGTCTTCTTTATCATGTGAAAGTCTTTATAGAAACTTCCTTTGTCCTTACCCCACCTCCCATTTTAAAAGTATATAATCAATGACTCTTCACAATCCCAGTGTGACTCTTCCTGCCCATGGGTCCTGTCCTGTCCTGTCCTTGTGTTTAATAAAAATACTTTTTTTTTGAGTGGAAAGTATCTCAAAAATTCTTTCTTGATTTTTCACTCCTGGTCCACATCACGTCACTCTCTTAACTCCATCTTCCCCCAACATCTTTTGTCTTTAGCTGGAGATGTTACTTGAAGTGGTTGCTTGTGCCATTTTGGAAAGTTACTCAGTTTTCCTGGATATCCCCATGTTTACAGGAGGTATACATGTTATTAAACTTCTGTTTGTTTTTCTCCTGTTAATTGGTTTTTTATTACTGGGGTGTCTCAGCCAAGAACCTAGGTAGGTAGAGGAAAAGTTTTCCTTTCTCCTTCATAGTTAGGTGACCACAAAGGAACTCTCTGTAAAACCATACTATTTCTGCAACGTATGGATGGGATCCTGAAACCTGGCTGATGCTGATGAAGGGTAAGATTTTTTTTAACCATAGTCAATCAACACTTCCGGTCTCCCTGATCTCTTTCTGAGGTAGCTGGTTGAGAGAGAAAGGTAAAACTTTTTGTCCCTTCCTTTTCAAATTTAGATTAGCAGGAGAAAATATTTGTGTAAACTATTTCCTTGGATATAGCGACTCTGGTAAAAAGTTATTATGAGAACTCTTATTTTCTTTCTTTCTTTTTTCTTTTAAAGATGTATTTATTTGTTTGTTTATTTATTTATTCGACTGAAAGAGAGAGAGAGAGAGGGAAAACAAGCAAGGAGAGTGGAAAAGGGAGAAGCAGACTTTCTGCTGAGCAGGAAGCCCAATGTGGGGGCTTGATCCCAGGACCCTGGGATCATGACATGAGCCCAAGGCAGGTACTTAATGAATGAGCCACCCAGGTGCCCTGAGAACTCTTCTTTTCTACAGATCTTTTTCCTCCCAGAAATGGTCATTGTTTTCTTTCATTTCTGTCTTTTGTGCCATTTGTCGTAAAGAAAAGAACCATAGGTCAGATGAAATCTTCCTTTCATCCGTGTCTTAAGACTTTGATTTTGTGACTGGTAAGAATCTTTACCCTGGTCTCTGCCATCTGGAGGACATACCTACTAGCATGCCTTCGATGGACAGCCAAATAGGCTGTGGATCTGAGGAGCAGGGTTGTCTTTGTCCAACTATGCTTGATGTCAGGGAAGCTTGCCATAAGGGGTCCCTGTCCTTAAGGGGCCTTTGCCATATCAATCTTCATTGGTCGTTAGTGTTAGAAAAGTCTCATTCCAGTAGCATGGGCCCGGTGGACTGTGACTGAAGTTGTCTCATATTCTTGTGGGAAACTAGAGATATCATTTCACTACACCATTCTCACCACCTATGACAATGAAGATATTTACTTTCTTAAGCAAACTTCAAGAGGCAACTTGCTGGATTCTATATTTCCCCTCCTTTTACGGAGGAAATGTGTATTTAATTCTGAATTCTAAGCCAATCTGAGGAGTTACTACTTTTTCCCTGGGTGTCTTATATTTATGCATGAGGAGTACATGTTAATAAACTTTTTTGCTTTTTTCTTATTAATCTATCTTTTATTACAGGGTTCTTAGCTCAGAACTCAGAAGTATGGAAGGAAAATTATTTTTCCTCTCCTACAGTTTGGATCTTATGCTGAATAACCTTCATTTCTATGTCTATGCACTTTCCAACCTTTTCCATCCTGCTCTTTGCCTTAGAGCTTGACCTCTATGGGAGACATATGACGAGATGGATTGACTCCTATGATTGCTATCACATGGACTTCATTGCATCCTGGCTTTACATTAGTCATGACTGCGAGGAGGTTCTTCTGGCCAATGCATGTTAACTTATTTTTTGTGATCTCTGCTTATTCAGCCATTTTCGACTTTTTTCCTGCTCACACTCTCACCACCCCAAGGAAATTTAATGTAATTTAAATTTTCCTTTTTCCAGAGTCTCAGTTCCAGTTATAAGAAATGGAATTTCAGTGATCATTTGATTCCAGGTATGGTGATGGGTCTCGTCCATAGTTGCCCCAAAGTGCTTCAGTATCCCTGGTTAATTTCTACTCTCCCACCCCAAACATAATAGTAAGTACCATCCTGATACAGATCTGAGTTATTTATTTGTATCATGTTACTGAGTCTTAGAAAAGGTGTAGGACTTTCTGCACCCCTTTGAATAATTACCCATGACCCTGTGAGATTATATTTCTGATCTTTAAATTAGGGATGGAAGTATAGTGACCTATATTCAGAGTAATATTTGTAAAATATGTCTAATCAGGAGATTCCTCTATTTTAAGTCCTTTGAAGTATCCATCCCCATCTGGACAGGATTACATTCAAAATCACTTTCTTGATCCACCATAGCCCGGTCACTGCTTACCACTCTGGGCTTATTTTGAAATATATTTATATTAGATGTACTGAACTACATCAAATTCCCTATCTTAAGTGTCTCAGAACATATTATCATCCCACATAATATACTTTCATATTTCCCTTCCCATAGCTCCTGCATAAATGATTTTTTTCTAGCCCTTCAAAGGTGAACTCAATCTTCATTCATTCCAAGAAGCCTTCCTCTGCCCTCCCTCCCATCACATCTATGTTTTTTTCCCCATCTACTCAGAAAGGATCCTGCATCAATGGCTATTACAGCATCTATTACACTATTTGTCACTTTTGGTTTATTTCTAATATTCTCAGTAGTTCCTTGCATTTGGAGACTTCCTCTTATTTGAATTATCTGTGCTTAGCATAGTAGCTGTCATACAAGAATAGTTTAATAGTTGTTGAATAAATGAACAAATGGGAAAAGGGGACTTGTATATTGTTTAAACCTCTGAATATATGAAAATAGACCAATCTTCCTTCATGAATTTCATAAATGGAGATCTATCTGAGGGTTTCTGAATTTTTCTTTGTCCTATTATGTCCAGATTTCTCAGAAGTCAAGTACAAGCATACTGTGTTCCAAAGCACTGACTTATTCATGAACAATTTTATCTTGATTTCTCACATCTTTCTTACTTACTGAATTAGGCTGACAACTTAAATGTAAACCAAAAATAATTTCTACCTTTATCTTTTAAAGCTCAGAATCTTGTTATGGATAATCGTCCTTAGGAATAGAATGTGACGCTTTGAATTTGGTTGATTGAAGAATATACTCTCATAAACACTAATTTTGGGAGGGAAAGGGAAGCAAGCGTGAGAGTGAGGTAAGGTTAAATTATGTCATGGTAGCAATGACGGATTCTATCTTTCTCACAGAAAACTCTGAAACTAGGGTGGCCCTTCAGAGAACCTCAGATTTTGGTGAGGCACTCAGTTCTTTAGACTCCTACAACTACCCTGGGGAGGAAGTATTACACGGGTGAGGAAACTTCCTTTGATGGAAAACGTTCTCCTCAATGGCATGTGGCTATGAGCTAGCAGCAGTCAACTTTCCCAGCAGTCAAGGGATAGGGTACCTCAGTCCTAAAAGATTTGGATGATGAACCACAATATCAACTACAGACTACCTCTTGTGATGCTTGGATTCACCTGCTACATCGTAAGTTCACCCCATCTGGGAATAGTTCCTCCAGGATTTTGACTGGTTTCTTGTCCAGGGGATGGGGTGGGGAGGAAGATTGCTAAGATGAACTATAGCTCATGCTGCTGCAGCTGGTCTCAAGTTTGGAAATGTTTTTTTTTTTTTTCCTCTATTCTACATTCCATTCTAGACTCCCTTCCCTTGACTGGAATCTATGACAATTTGAGTTTACCTGGTGGGCCACCAAGACCCTCATCTCTGAGGAATCTGAGCTCCTGTACAGTGCCATTCCTCAGGTGGGGTTAAACACATTTTGCCATGTTTTCTTCAAACATTTTAACAAATAAAATATTAGAAGGTTGAAATATACCCTCCCTCAACTTATTTCCTTCCTCTTTTCCAAGACTACTCACCACCCTGAAGTGAAGATCTCACAATCCTTTGCATTTTTTTCACTGCATCTTTTTATGATTACCTGTTTGACATAGATACTCACATAACATGCAACAAATTAGTACCCAGGATAAATGTGTGCATCAATAAGCAAAAAGGTAAACTACTCTATAGGGAAAAGGGGAGGACAAAGAAAAATTCACAGAAAAATGAACCCAAATTGCCAATAAACTGATAAAAACACTTAAATGAAATAATCAGTCACATGTTATGTAATTTCATTTTTTATCTATCAGATTTTTAAACATGAGTGACTATTTCCCAGTTGTTTGTGTTGTTGTTTTTTTTCTCCTTTTTCATGGAAACATTTATACTGTGAATTAACTATACCTGGACTTTCTCTTTCACTCATGTGCAACAAAGAAAACTCATTTCTTTGAACAAAATCATTGTTTTTCCCGTTTTTCTTGATATATTTTTTAAGCATTTTATTTCGTAGGGTTTTTTTCTTTTACCATTTCTATCCATATCTATGAGTAATTCATATATTTTAAATTATTGTACCATCTAGGTACACATACTGCTATCAAATTAGTCCATATCTTTTTGAAACTAGTATTTGTATACATTAGTCATTTTTTAGTGTACGATGATAACAAAACTAGCGCTTGTTTAATTTTTTCTCTCTTGTGCTTTGAGAACTGATTTTTTTGCTCACCATTTGGCACAATGTTATTCCCAGTAAATATACCTTTATTGCTTAGTCATTTGAAATAGGGCACATAAGCAAAATGACAAAAAAATTGTGGTAAGCACGAGAAGGGTCCAAATGGAATTGAGAGTCCAAAGGTGCGCACTGTCAGTAGGAGAAACCGCTTTTGGTCCTTTTTTCAAGAGTCATTATATCTGAGAGATCCTGGAGAAAATTTAGTTAGTTATAAAGCATCTAGCAAGTTGAGTTTGAATTGCTTTTGTATCACTATCACTCCAAATATTACGTGATTCAATTTATCTATGATCAATACATTTACAAGAAATGGACACTGACCTTGGAAATCCTGCATTCACCTTTGCAAGGAAGCACCACCACTGGGTTTATATTATTAGCTTTAGCAATGTGTAGGGCTTTTTGTTTTCAATTCTGCTGCCCCCATATTAACACCAGAAGACCTACCTTTGTCTTAATAATTTAGCCTCTTAGCTTCATCTCTTAAATTGCAGCTCTTTGTTCAATTAACTCCATAGTTTTGTAAAATTCTTATGGGATATCCCCATCACTGCCTGATGGTATAAATTAAATGATAGTATTCTATAACCCCATTAAATCAATAAATGTTAAAATACAAAATGCCAAATGGGAAATAGAATTATCTAAAGTTGGCTGCAGAGGAGAGAGAACACTAAACTACAGTAAAAAAGCAAAAGTTTTTGGAATTAGCTTAATCTTAATTTTTAGAGTTAGTTGATTTGCTGTCATGATAAAAGACATACAATAAAACAGAGTAGGATTAGTACTTAAAGTGTTTTTTCACATTAACGATGCAATCTCAATCTCTGTACATCTTTGACTATTTAATATCTCTTAATGGAATCACGATTCTATTTCAAATAGTTTTTCTTATTTTTTTAAGAAATTGTGCCTCATAAGTTTCTGTTTACTTTAAATTAATATTATGAGCAATTTTAGTTTTTTTTTTTTTAAATCTAATAGTTTAGGCTACTGATCTCATGATGTGAGAATGTTTCATCAAACTTCTTGGTTTCTGAAGAAAAATAGTTATAGATTTTCCTTTTTTGCTTGTATTAATAAAATATTCATAGACCTGTATGCCTAATATAAGCCAGGATTTTGTTTAACCTGAAAATTAACTCCTTTGAATTTATGTTTTGTGGGTAAGAGCTGGCATTCAAACAGATTGAATAACTCACTCAAATTCGCAAACTAAGTAGTAATAGTTTCAGAACTGAAACGTAGGTCCACTTCCAAAATTCACAGTCTTTGGACTGTTCCATACCACACTGGCACAATTATGTATACTCCAAAGCAGAGAGTAGTATGTGGTCAATGGCACTATGATGACAACATTTTCTCTTACCATTTGATAAATTCCACATTGAATTTCATAGAGACTCAGAAAAAAAATTGAATGGCTGAGGCTATGACCTTTAACTGGGGCCAGAAATGGTCCCTATACATTCATCATCACCAGCATCATTCTTTTCCTGCCTCTACACTGGTGATGGAGGAGTTTCCATTAGCCAGCAATGTTATCATTGTAAGACACCAATTCCCATTCCTGAGAACTGTAATGGGGACAAGAAACTGGCAAGGAAGAGATATGCATGGCTGAATAGAAATAGTTTTCTAGAGTGACAACTTCAAGAGTATGTCTTTTTTTCAAACAAGTTGATTTTTGTACTTAATTCTTTGTTGATTTTTCTTGTTTTATTTCTATGTCATTTGGCCTTTCCCCTGCCACTAGGAATGGTATTACTGTCTTGCTCTCCTCTCCCTGTGGGTTGCAAATATCTGCATGGGACCTTTAATTACCCTCACACTGACATCTCTTCCCAAATCCCAGGTGGCCAGCTCTCTTCATCAGATGACCAGCTATTTAACATGAAGTATTCATCAATGACTGGACTGTTCAGGAATGGGACTCATAAAGTAAAATATGGAAACTAATAGAAAGACATTGATTCTCTGTCCTGTCCAAGGAGAGGCCACAAATTAAGTAATAAAGCACATATTGCTACTCATGATGTTTCATTTCTGTGGAGCTGGAGTTAGCAATGCATAACCCATAGGCAGATGCATTAATCTCACAAACCATCTAGATAGGAAACCCTATGTTGACAACTTGATCTTTATTGCTATTCTAAAATCCCGGTTACAAAAATTGGTATTTCCAATAAACTACACCAAAAGACAACAAAGGGCATTAACTGAAACTTACAGTTTCATACGAAACAAGCCTTTATTCTGTTTTGCTTTACTGAATCTAAGTGCCAGCTTTGCCTCTCCAAATTCTACTCTGAATGATTCCAACTATGGATATAAGGATGAAGTGAAATGTCTTAAAATTTGCCTCTGTCGAACTAGCATTTCTTCATATACTTTGGCACTGAGGAACATGAATCTCAGGGAGGAATTCTCTAGATCTTCAAACAAAGAGTGATGGTTGTGCATTCTCACAAGATAGCGATGATTTTCCCAGTCAGATGAAGAAAAAGTTTGGGATGGACAGCCTTCCAAACAGAGAAAATATTTATATATTGTGGTTTGATAAAACAGTGTGTGTTGGTAGGATAACAAAAACCTCAAGATGAGAGCAGTTTTGGGAATCTGAAAAATAAGTATCTAGAAATCTAAATCTAAAAATAAGTATCTAAAAATCAGGGGCCAAAAAATGAAGTGTACTTTTTTTGCTGTGCTAATCAGTATGAAATCTATCCTGTAGAAGATGGGGAGATACTGAATATTCTAAAACCAGGAAGTGGATTTGCACCAATTTGGATCCTAGAAGTCTGTCTGGATTCTAAGGCCAGATGTTTCCCAGCGTGACCCAAGAGAAGTTAACATCTCTGTTAGATGTATCAGTTTTTTTACTTGTTAAATAAGAAAAATACCACATATGGTGACTGTGAGGATTAAATTTTTGAATTAAAATAGTTAAGGTGCTCTGAGAAGTCCTGGCATTAAGTAAGTGCTATATACATTTTTGTAATAATTGTTATTATTTATCATTTGAGTCATTCAACACTTTATTAACCCTTTTCCACATGCAAGACCCTGTAATATTGAACCCATACGAATAAAAAGGTATGCAAGCCAAGTATGTGTCCTCTGGGAGCTTCAGATATATGAATTGTACAGTGACAACCCTTAAAAGAGAGGCAAACACCATAGCTACCAGGGTTGAGGCAGAAGTATTTTTCATAGGTGGAGAAGTAAAATTTCATCTTTAAGTCTTACAGATAAATAGAAGTTTACTAGAGAGACAAGTGGGTAAGAGAAGAATATCAATGTAAAATTGGCATGGTATCCTAAAAGAACTTCTTTTGTTTGATATTCTGCAAACTGAGTATTGTGATTCTAGTTCAGTGGGTATGGGAGAACTATTGCAAAAATTGAACACGAGTAGGCCAAATAATTAATGATTTTTAATGTCCAGCAAGTTGGATAGTACTTATCTTTGGGCTCTGATTAATCTTTCAAGACTTTGAGTAAGTCCATGTCAAAGCCATGGACTGCTTTAGGCATTTATTATTTTTTCATCTGATAATTGAGGAATATATCTATAGTTCAAATAAAACTGCAGGATATTGTTGAGTGCGTATTTAGTTAGAAATATCTAGGAAGAATTAATCAAATAATAGGACTATCTCAACTACAGTCACAGGAACCCTGATGATTAAGTTTCTAAAAAGAATCACCCTTTTTATTCAATTTTAGTTTTATGCAAAGGAAGAAATAAAAGAAAAAAGGGGTAAGAAAGATGGAGAGAAAAAGGAGGAAGGATGTGAAAGGAAGTCAGGGAGAGTGGTAAGAAGGAAGAGAAGAAGGATAAAAGAAAGAAAATCAAAATGGTTTTATAAATAAAGTTGAAGAAAATTAGACATTGTAGAATAAAAACTTTTCGGGCATAGCTGAGGTAGGAATGAATATTTACCTGCAAAACTGTGACAGTGCAACCTTTTAGTGCAATGAGCTGGATACCCAAAGATATTTTCAAAACAATAGCTCCTTAGTACAATGAATCCTCTGATTTAATTTCTTTTTACATAAGAAAAACTTGGTAGACATATGTAACTTAAGAATAATAGATTTTTTTTTCCACCTGCAACTCTCACTTGGAAAAACATAAACATAATCTACTACCCAGCTACTGAAAGAGTTAAAATTGACATTTGTGTATGTTAACAATAATTGACAAACTGATAAAATAGCTCTCCAATACCCCCACCATTGCCCCATTCCAAAGATTAGACCCACCACAGGAAGCAATCATTTTCTTGTTAAGTTCTTCAGCTCTTGGAGGTCTTTTTCTACTCCTCCTCCTTCTCCTCCTTCATCATTAACCTCTTCAGGTAACTCTGTGTAACCCTTGATTGGATATGTCAAAATGGAAGCATCAAAGTGCAACTGTGAAGTGTTTCTGAGACAACCCATCTGACACAGCTAATCAAGAGGCTTTGGTCCATAGGCTGAGCAACATTTTCAACCAGTCATTGTTCAGAAAAGAAATTACTCTGCTGAAAAGCTGTTTAAAATTATAGTGCCTGGTTGGTGGTTGATAACAAAGGGTTGGCTCTTTTTTTTTGTTTTTTGTTTTTCTAAATAAAAGCTATTTCTCTTAGGTTGAAGGATTTTTTGAGAACCATTATTGAAGTATGTGAAATGTTTTCGTATCTTGTAAAACTTTCTGTAGTCAGCAAATTAACCTGCCTAAAAGAGTCATACTGGTCTAGTTACATGACAAGACACTGTAAAGTTCAAGTAGTACCCCCAGACCACAGCAACCCAATGAAGTAGAGTTCACCAGGACAAGTTATCTGGGAAAACATGAAAAAATGTATCTGGGGATTTGTTCTTTCATATGTATACCAAGAGGCATAGAATATAAACACAGAATTAAAATGACAGAGGAAACAGAAGATCTAATTTTTTCATAACTCCTGAGTATTTGCCACATATTTGACTTTGTAGACATACTCTGGGACCCAATTACATTGGATTATTTACCTATATGAATGAAACCAAGCTGATAATACTTTTATCTACTATTGGTAAATATTTGCTCATCTATTAAGTGTCATTATCACATTAAAAAATAATAATTGTTATATTTTCAGTGATAAATTATAAGTGGGAGAAATCAAATATTCTGAGGATTTTTCGTTTAATGCTTGCGACACTTGCTTATTATTTTGACTTTCAAATTACGAAGCCAATCCTCCATGAGGAACTTCTTAATTCTTCCTGGGAAAAATGTAATTTGTACATCTGCTACTAGAAAGGAAGAATGAGGCTGAATGTTGTTAGCCCAGATCACCCTACTAACTTTCCTTCAAGTGAGATATAATTAAGAGAGAAGTAATATTAATCATGCTAACCATATTTTTGAATCCTAAATCAAAGTATTTTTGAAACTAAGACTCATCCCAAAATGCTCTATTTGTGGTCATCATAAACATATTACCCAACCTAAACAATGTAATCTTTTTTTACACAAATAGTTTTACTGTTATGGCTATTCACTTAATAGTTTTAAGAACTTGTATAATTAAGACCAAAATTTTAGCATTTCTGCCATGTGAGAAAAGAGGAAGAAGCTCCTGGTTGAGGATTCTTATCAGGAAGCAACCATGCTGGATCTTGGACTTCCCAGCCTCCATAACTACAAGAACAGAGACAGACCCTCCGAATTCTAATTCTTGAGCTGACATCATCAAGATGGTGACATAAGTCTTTCCTAACTTCAGTGCCCCTCACAAGAACACCAACTAACAACTGTCTGTAGACAAGCACTATTGGGAGGATCCAAGAATCCCAGGGGTGAGGCTGAAACACCTCCGTGGACCACAGAGTCTACGAAGCAGTGCATTAAAAGTGTAAGAAGTGTGGATTTACTCTGAGCCATTGGATTCCCTCCCCAACCCTCAGGCCAGTTCAGCACCCACACTGAGAGGAGTGCCCTGGCACTGTTTTCTCCAGTGGATATCCCAAGGTGGATATTCAGCTTTCCCAGCATTGTAAAATGCTTCCTAGGAGCTCACTTGGGTCTCTTTCCATGAGGATCAGTGAGGGAATCTATGAGCCATGACAACTGGCAATTGAATGGAAAAGAAGATAGGGGTTAGATTTATAGTAATCAGATCTCAGATCTTGGCAGACTGCATTTTTACTAGCAGTAGTCTTGAATAGAAATACCAGAAACTGGCTCTGTCTATCTGTAGAACCAAGCCAGTAGCCCTTTCTGGCCAGGCAGCCTGGATGGCAGTTCTGTCTGATTTGGGCCCCAAGCCAATGGGCCATACTGGCCAGGGGGCCTGTTCTATAGTCATGGCTGGCCAGAGAAGACAAATTGTCAATCTCACCTAACTGATAAACCTCACCCTCTGTCCCACCTCTCCAGAAAACCTGGTGAGAGAACAGAGCCATAGAGCCCATCCTGTGAACTTGCTTAGGAAGTGAGCCAATCATATCAACTGTCAAAGGTTGGAAACTTTTCCTTCAAAATTAGGAATAAGACAAAAAATGCACAGTCCAGGGGCACCTGGGTGGCTCAGTGGGTTAAAGCCTCTGCCTTCAGCTCAGGTCATGATCTCAGGGTGCTGGGATCGATCCCCACATCAGGCTCTCTGCTCAGCAGGGGGCCTGCTTCCCCCCTCCCTCTCTGCCTGCCTCTCTGCCTACTTGTGATCTCTGTCAAATAAATAAAATAAAAAATCTTAAAAAAAAAAAAAGAATGCACAGTCCAATCACTTATAGTCAACATAGCATCAGTAGCCCTATCAGAGGAATCAGGCAAAAACTAATTAACTAACTAACTAACTAGCTAAAAAAATAAATAGTGTGGGTAATTTAGTAAGTAAATAAACTCCAAACTGGAAAGGAAGAAAGAAGTAAAACGGTTTCCGCAGATGGCATGTTCTTATAAATAAAACATCCTAAAGACTTCACACACATACACACACACACACACACACACACACACACACAGCTGCTAGAATTGATAAATTCAGTAGAATTGTAGGATGCAAAAATCAACATACAAAAATCAGGATTTCTATACACTAACAGTAAACCCTCTGAAAGAGAAATTAAAAACAAGCCCATTTACAACAGCATTAAAAACAATAAAATATTTCATAATGAGTTTATCTAAGAAGGGGAAAGGTCTGTAACTGAAAACTATAGGACAGCAAAAAGAAATGAAAAAGACACAAATAAGTAAAAATGTTCATGGATCAGAAGAATTAATATTCTAAATGATCCATACCACTCAAAACCATCTATAGATTCAATATAATCCCTATCAAGATTCCAATGACATTTTTTACAGAAATAGAAAAAATATTCCCAAAATTTATATGAACCACAGAATTGCCAAAACAATCTTGAGAAAGAATAACAACGCTGAGGGCAACATCCTTCCTAATTTCAAACTATACAACAAAGATACAGTAATCAAAACAGTGTGGTGTTGGCTTAAAAATGGACACATAACCAATGGAACAGAATTGACAGCCCACAAATAAACTCATGCATATATGGTCAACTAATATTGGGCAAAGGAGTCAGGAATACTCAGTGTGGAAAAGATAAAAGATATTTATTCAATAAATAGTCTTCTGAAAACTGAATGTCCATATGCAAAACAATGAAACTGGATACCTATCTTACACCACTCACTAAAATTAACTCAAAATGAATTAAATATTTAAATGCAAGAGAAACTACAAAACCTCTCAAAGTAAGCACAGGAAAAAGTCTCCTACACACTGATCTTGGCAATGCTTTTTGTGTGTGCATGACACCAAAAGCACAAACTACAATGGAAACAATAAACAAGTGGGACTACATCAAACTAAAGAACTTTTGCACAGGAAAAAAAAAAAATCAACAAAACAAAAAGGCAACGTATGGACTTGGACAAAGTATTTACAAATAATATTTAATAGGAGATTTCAATTTCAATTCAACATATATAGGGAACTTATATGACTCAATAGCAAAAAAAAAAAAAAAAAAAAAAAAAAAAA